>NC_133433.1:35340923-35543423 GCF_011762505.2 Arvicanthis niloticus | reverse complement strand
TAGAATGTGTTTAGATCCAATCCACCTTCATTCCCTCCCTTTGAACTCCTCCACTCTTCCTCCCAATAGACACTACATTGTTCCTTGAACTTTTCATTTATGGATTTAGTGTAGTGTCAATAATTGAACACAAGACTTCTGTATGCAAGGCAAGCACTCTACCAGTAAGACATAATCCCAGCCCTGTTCCTTGTACTTTAAAACACATTAATAAACACATTGTTATTCTTTTGGGAAGTAAATAATGAATAGTTAATGTTATAAAAGAAATTATGGACATCACAGAATCTAAAATGAGTAGTGCATCCTCCTAACACTGTGTAGTCCATGTCCCCAGAGGTAATCAGACTGTTAGCAGTTTTGCATTGCAGGCTCTCACAGGTGCATCCAGCTTTTGTGGGTGCTGGGGACGAACTTTAGGTCCTCATGCTTGGAGCAAGCCCTTTACCAATACTTACTGAACCATCTTTAAGTGTTTACACACACACACACACACACAATTTTAAAAGATTTATTATATATACAGTATTCTGCCTGATGCAAACTAAAAGAGGGCACTAGAACTCATAGACGGTCATGAACTGCCATATGGTTGCTGTGAACTGAACTTTTTAAGTGAAAGCTATTTCACACAAAAAGCAGTTTACATGTTTAAAAACCTAAGTGTAAGTATTGAGTGTATGTTCAAAGGGGATAAGGTAATGAGTTCGCGATGCTGTAGACAGAATTCACTTGTGTATCATGAATTTTGAATTGTAAGATTCCATGAGGATTTTAGAGATGAGGAGCTGACAAAGGAACCAAGAATCTGTATCTATGTACCATATATATATATATATATATATATATATATATATATATATATATATATATATATATATATATAATCTAAGAGATGGTTAGCCAGTCTTGTCCCCTCTGTGTATTATTGCAGCACAACTTGGAGCAGGGGATGTGGACTGCTAAGTATCAGCCCCTCCCCTTTTGATAAGTCAGGATATTTGCTTCTTCTGACATAATTTACTCAAAATTGTGGTAAAGAAATAGCTTTAAAAAAAAGTATGAGGACCTTTAACACGTAAGCTCATGTCATATCTTGGTTTGTTCCTGTTTAAATATGTATAACGTCTTTACTAACCTCAGTTTTCTTTTTTAGAGTTTCTTTATCTGAAGCTCATGCTCGACTGAACTTAAGGAATAAAGTGCTCAGAGAAGATGTACTAATTGCAGCCTTATTGTATGAAATCTCTCTCACATTGAAATATGGTAATGCACTAAATAATGCTCCTAAATATTCTTAGCTTATTAAATTATTACATTTTAAATACTTCAAAATAACTAATCTTTATTGTTATTGGATAAGTCTTTCTTGAATTTGAACATTTACTGTTTGTTCAAGACAGAGTTTCACCATGAATGGTTGTGAACTCAAAATCATACTACCTTAGTCTCTAAATGCTAGGATTCCAGCAATATGCCACTATGCTGGTGACAGTGCCATCTGTTAATAAACACCTATTTCCACATAATTGCTATTTGGAGTATTTGTGAGACTGAGCACAGGGCCCAGGCTCACCCTTGACTTGCTATCAAGCATCTGCCTCCCAAGTACCTAGTTCTCTGGAAAAGCAGCAAGGGTTTTCAACCACTGAGCTGTCCTTCATTCCTACACCAAGCCAAGCACTCTTAGGATTCCAAGGGGCTTGTAAATGATTATGTACAGATTTGTGTGTGTGTCCTTTCCAAAGGAGACAGATTATAAATTTTATGAAATGTTACAGAGATAAATGATTACTAGAAAAGATTGTCATCTTGAATTAAACACTGGTTTCAACAAATATTAAATAGGAGAGAAGTATTTGACTTTTCTTAAGGCTGAGTCTTATCAAATCATTGTTTTATATAACATATACTGCCCTCCCCACACCCTGTATCCTCACACTGCTTCTTCTCCATTAATGGTAAGGAACAGAGTGAGAAAAACAAGGAGGCAAACAAAGAAAAATGATGAAAGACAAGCAAGGGCAAATAAATGTAAGGGAAAGGGGAGACAAAGAATGTAATGGAGGGGAAGTTAACATCAAGGTGGTTCGCCCCAATTTTTTCCCCTTCCCTTCTCCCTCTCGCTCTGTCCCCCACCCCAGCCCTAAGTACACTGTTGCCGTGTTCAGATATCTATATGAGGGCATCAGATCTGATTACAGATGGTTCTGAGCCACCATGTGGTTGCTGGGATTTGAACTCATGACCTCCTGATTCCATGCTCTTAACTGCTGAGCCATCTCACCAGTCCACATCAAGGTTTTTTTTTTTTAAAAAAAAAAGGGAAAAAGATTTCCCAATTGCGAATCAAGTCAAAGCAAACTTTAAAAATGTAAGAGGAAATAAAGACTAAAAATATTGAGTCTTATTTTAAAAAGCAGATAAAGTCAAAATACAAAGTATGGTAGAAGGGAAACAAGGCAAAAGTTTTATATATATATATACACACACACACATATATATGTACATATAGAGGGAGTATAAATTGCTAGTAATGGAAAAGAACATAAAATATTAGACGGAGAAACAAAAAATTCATAAAGTAAAAGATATTGCTCAAGGTGTACAAAAAAAAAGGGGGGGAGACAAAGGACAAATAATTTAAAAAGACGTCAGTGTCCCTGACTGAACATAGCCAGTTATATGCATGGCAGGTCGGTCAGATGAACTTGGACAACAAATAAATGCTCTGGAGAATTACAGTAAGATTTACAATAAAGGAGATTCTGTAAGGGTTATTTAACCTAAAGGATGAGATAGAGCACAGGCACTGCAATAAATACAGGTGCTTTCAAGAAAATGACAAGTCCAGGGTGACTAATTACTGCCAATCAAGCTCGCTCTCTCTCTCTCTCTCTCTCTCTCTCTCTCTCTCTCTCTCTCTCACACACACACACACACACACACACACACACGGAGTAATAAAAAAAAATCTCAATCTTAGGAGCGTTTTAACCTGGAAATATAAGAATCAGAACAACAAGCCGGGTGGTGGTGGCGCACGCCTTTAATCCCAGCACTTGGGAGGCAGAGGCAGGTGGATTTCTGAGTGCGAGGCCAGCCTGGTCTACAGAGTGAGTTCCAGGACAGCCAGGGCTACACAGAGAAACCCTGGGGGGTGGGGGGGGGGGAGAGAGAAGAATCAGAACAACAGAGATGGTATTTTAAGTCAAGTGGAAGAAATTACGTAAAATATAGAGAATTACATGACTGTTTTAAGAATTCCAGTGTTTAGAAATGGGTTGGAAAGGAAAAAAAAAAAAAAAAAACCTCACAAAGCAAAAAAACAATATAGGAAGAAAGGTACAGTGTCCACAAGCCAAGAAAGTTTCCAAAGTGAGTGAACACTGCACAGGTCTATGGATATTACAACTGCATCTGCTGAGCCAGAGGCTTGTAGTGCTGATGATCAGAGCTGTTTGGAGCTAGAGTAGAAGTGAGGACTGAACAGGTGCGGCTATGTAAACAGGCCAGAGACACCTGAACATTGATGATGAGGAAAGGCGGGGAAGTGGCTGGAGAGGACCTGTAATCCAGGAAGGGATTGTTATTTTCAAATGTAAATACTAAAAACTTATGATATACAGTACACTAGTGATAATATAGTCATCAACACTTACAAGCACAGGCTTGTAGTGGGAGGCAGCCTGGTCCTGTTGGGAGAGCAATTAGAGGTGAGGAGTCCATAATACAGAGCATGTAAGGGATAGGCCTGAGGGCTCTAAAACCTGGTTGGGTAACACATACTAAAGATTATTTCATATTTAAAATATATTTAAGGGGCTGGAGAGATGGCTCAGCAGTTAAGAGCACTGACTGCTCTTCCAGAGGTCCTGAGTTCAATTCCCAGCAACCACATGGTGGTTCACAACCATCTGTAGTAGGATTCAGTGCCCTCTTCTGGTGTGTCCGAAGAGAGCAATAGTGTACTCATAAAAATAAATCTTAAAAAAAATTTAAATCAGCTACATGTGATAACCCCCACCTCTAATCACAGTGCTCAGAGGCAGAGGCAGCCAGCCAAGGTTACTCAAAATAAACTGAAATGACGACACTCAATATTCAGTAGTTAACTTTTAAATCTTTTGTTTTTATTTGTGGAGACAGGGTTTCTCTGTGTAGCCCTGGCTGTCCTGGAACTCACTCTGTAGACCAGGCTGGCCTCGAACTCAGAAATCCGCCTGCCTCTGCCTCCAAGTACTGGGATTAATGGTGTGAGCCACCACCGCCCGGCTTAACTTTTGAATCCCTATTTTGTTGAAATGTAGGTCTACTTTCAAAGTCTGATTTACACTACATTTTGTTGTTCACTTAGGGGCCACCGCATTCTGTGTTGCTCCCAATGCTTTATTTCCATTTGAATTGTATAATGAAGAATACTTAGAGCAAAGAGATCTCTACCTGACTCAGTGCCAACAGCAGCTCCAACAGTTTATTGCCACGTGTGGACCGGGGACAGCTGTCTTTTCTAGTGATGAATAAGGAATTTGAATAAAGAATTACTTTTTATGCCTCCTTAAGCCTTGGTAAATGTGTGATTTTGGAGTAATGGTTCATATATGTATCATCTCAAGGTTGTTAGAATGCCATTCTGAGTATAAAATGTGGCCCCTTCATAATTACAAATATGCAAATAATCCAACATCTAAAACCAAGAGAAACTTTCTATTTAAATGTTACCAAGGAGCTTCACATCAAAAACTTCCTGGTTACCCCAGTGTGTGTATATATATATACACACATACATTCATATATATGAATACATATGTATATACATATATGTATCCACATATATATGTATATATATGAATACATATATATGAATGAATGACACAAACATACAGCAGAGAACACTGTAGTGTGAAAAGTTACTCATTCCACCTGTCAGGTAGCAACACATTACCTACCAACATACCCAGCTGAAGCTTGTTAATTTACCGGCGATGATGAGTTCAAATCACTGCACCCAGAGTGCCATGTGAGGTCTCTCTTTAACATGCGCACTATGAGGACACTGTTTTGTAAGGCCAAATGTAGAGTTAAAGAAAGCTGTGGAAACCGTATATAGACCTCCTGCTGTATACAATCAGTGACACCAAGACAACTATTTACTCCTGGGGCAAGTAGTCTTCCTGCCAGGTGGTGGTACCACAGGGTCATATAGCACAGCAAGTTAAGGATATAGTACATACATTAAGACTGGTTTTGTGCCTTTTCATATGATGTGGCTAAGTCTCTAGGGTAAAAACAAAAAACCAAACAAAAAAAAGCAAACACAACCAGAAAGTCTAACATTAGGTATTTCTATCCTGGTATCAAATCTAGAGCTCTGTGCCTTGCTGAGCCAGTTAATCACTTCCCCAGCCCTTACAAAGACCCAAGTCACCAGAAATTTTAAGATATTTACTAAACCTAGGGATTCTTAGTGGTTAAAGATTTAGCCAAGTGTTCACTCCAGTGGAAATCCAGTCATAGTTAGTTGTCAAGTGATCCTAGACAGACTGCTAGTCACTTTCTTTCCTGTTCCTAGTGTACTGCTGGATACTCTACCAGCCGTTAGGACTCCTTATGTTGACAAAAAGTCAAAGTCTGCAGCTCAGAAAAGATGAGTTTATTTTATGAGAATGACATTTTAAAGACATGCATTTTAAAGAAATTACTGTCCACAGCAATTAAAATTATTTTTATATAACATTTATTAATATCAAATTAAATACTAATTTCACCATTTGCTTCTGTTCAAGGTTTCTTGGCCAAGTCTTCATTTTATACTCCAAAATGTGTGCTGCACCTTCTCAAAAGAAGAAAAAGTCAGTCAGAAGCCCAGGATCATTGTTCTTCCATCTTAGATACTAGGCCCAGGTGTTCACCCTAATGAGCTCCAAATTGGCTCCAGACCCTCAGTGTTATCAAATACTGTTCAATCAAGAGCCATGACTGAACGAGCAAACTTACCAAACGATGAAGGGTTTTTAAACACCACAGCTCCCAAAGCTGGACATTCACTGCAGCATACCTACATGCTGAGGAAAACAGAGTAACTAGTTTTAACAATGGCATCACATGTTAGTCACCTGAATCATTTCTACACTGACTGCTGGCATCTCAGTCTTAAGAGTCTCTCTTCAAAGATACCCTCAGCTGGGTAAACGGCAAAAACTTAATCATCATTGTGCCAGCTGTGTTAATCAAACCACAGAAAAACAGAAAAAAACCCACAACACATTATTTGTACCTTGTTATTGGCAATCATAGTCCTGGTAGCTTGTTTCAGTCACTTTCCATGACAAGGTTTTGGAAAACATTTGCTCAAGCACCTTCAAAAGAGATAGGTTTTGTTGCACCTAAAAATTAAAATATTTGATTGAGAACTCTCATTTTACTTCCATGTTTTAGTACCTTGAATGTGTGTGTGTGCTGGCTTTATGTTAACATGACATAATGCCTGCTTAAGATAGGGCTGTAGGCAAGCCTGTAAGGCATTTTCATAATCAATAAGGGGGGGGGGCAGCCCCTTATGGGTTGTGTCACCACCCCTGGGCTGGAAGTCCTGGGTTCTATAAGAACCAAAGAGTAAGCCAATAAGCGTCATTCCTCCATGGCTTCTGCATCTAACTCCAGGATCCTGCAGTGCTTGAGTTTCTGTCCCATCATCTATCAATCACAGAGAAGCATTTTATTCATGCCCCTTACAGAGACAGTACTGACTCAATCAAAGGATTGAGTACCAAGCCTTTGCTTATCAGTCTCGGGCTTGCAGTTTAAAGTTAAGAAACCATATATACAATTGTGCAGACCATCACCTGCACATTAAAACAGGAAACAGCATGGCCAGGGTAACAAATCATGTCCTACAGAACTCCAAGAGAAAAAAACAAATGAACCAATTCCTGGAGATGACTTATGACTTGCAAAATTCGACCAGGAACCCTTAACCATTTCCGTATTTGAAATGCTGAGTTTACAGAAATCCAGAGTACCTAACCTGGTTTACAAACGCTAACGGGAACATATACTATTGTACAGTTCTGAAATGGTGTGCTCTTCTGTATCCATATGCTTCAGAACTTAACACTACCACCTTTTTTAGCCAGCATCCCCACCCTGTGTGGCTTTCAATTAGTTCGAAAATTTTGCTCCAACTTCAAAGTCTCTTTTAAATCGTACTTACAGAAGTTGTGAGCAGGAATAACTAACAGCTCCTTTGAGTGCTGCCGATACTTCAGATCAAACTATTTTTTAAAAACGCCTAAAATTGACGGTTTTAATATCTAAGCAATATTATCTGCCTCTAAAATTTCCTATGGAAAAACTGCCCACTTAGGATCCTGAAACAGGCTGCTGCTCGGTGACTTTTCTTAGGGACACAAAGGGACTCCCGCCACCGTGCAGGCCCGGGTGAAAGCGGCCGCTCCTCCCTGCACTTCACTTCGAGGCGTCCCGAGGGGCAGGCCTTATAACTAAGAGCTTGAAACTCAGCAGGCCATGGGGCCCATCGTACCCTGCTAGGGATCGGCGCCGCCAACAAGGAGCCCCGCTCCGCACCCACGGGGTAGGTAGAACGCGGGATTCGCACCTGGAGGAGCCGGAGGACACGCGGGGCTCCCCGGCCTCAGCGGCCACCGGCCTCCGCGGCCCGCCATGGAGCACGATGAGCTTGCGGTTCACGGCGCTGCCTGGAAAGGAAGTGGCCCAGCGAGCGCGACCCTAAGGCGCTCCTATAGGCCCCGCCTCTTCCGGCCAGCCCTCTTCCGAGTGCCCGCCTTCTCCCCACCTCCCTTCCCGCTTTGTGTGTCTGTTGGGGGAGGGAGAATTAGTGGGAATAAGTGAGAATACGTCAGCTAGAGCTTTTTAATTGACTTTACAAGTGATGAATAATACCTTAAAATAGGACAGTCTCCCAGTCCTGGTCCTTATGTTTGCTTGGTCTTCTACGTCTTCACCTACTTCAGTGTTTAACACTCCATTTAATTGTTTTTAAAGTTTATTTTATTTTATAAAATGTGTTATATGGGTGTTTGGCCTGCACGCGAGCCATGTGTGCATCACCTGAGAACCTGCTATCGACAGAGTTCATTAGAGAGTGTCAGATCCCCTGGAACTGGAATTATAGAAAGTTATGAGTCAACTTACTACTGGGTGCTGGGAAACTAACCCTGGATCCTCTGGATGAACAGTCAGTATTCTTAACTGCTAAGACATCTCCAGCCCACAGCAGCTCCATTAGAGTTGGTGTTCTGGACTCAGCGAGCACACAGACACACACTCACAGAAGGAGAATAAAAATTGGTTGTCAGAAAGAAAAAAAGGAGGTGTTAACAAGTTTGACTTGTAATAATAATAGAATTTTTCTTAGTCATAAAATAGTCACCTACTGTGTTACAGTTACTATTATTGAACCTGATGGTCATGATAAAACACCATGACCAAAAGTCCCCCAACTTGGGAGGGAAATGGCTTATTTGACTTGGCATTCTACATCACTGTTCATCACCGAAGGAAGTCAAGACCAGAACTCAAGTAGTACAGAAACCAATGCAGAGGCCATGAAGGGGTACAGCTTACTGGCTTATCTCATGCCTTCTCAGCTTTCTTCCCAGGACCCCTAGCCCAGGGGTATCCTCACCTACAAAGAGCTCACTTTTTACTCTTCTTGACTTCAGACTAACTCTGGCAATCTGTCTTCATCTTGGGCTCATTCTCATTCTCTGGCTCATTCTGTGCCTCTCTCATCAATCACTAATTAAGAAAATGCCCTACAGGCTTGCACACAGCCTGATCTTGTGTTAGCAGTTTTTCAATTGAGGGGCCCTCCTCTTAGACCACTATAGCACCTGTCAAATTGACATCAAACTACCCACCAAAGCTACCTTGTTTATGAATGTTATGATTGCTATTGATTTTTCTAGTTTTGAAATTTTTTTATTGGTAGTGCATTTCAGGATGTTTGATCACACTGTGAACCCCAAGACTGTATTATTTAGTTAAAAAAAAAAAAAACAAAAAAAAAAAAACAAAATCAACAACAACAAAAAACCTGTTTCTAGTTGTGGTATGGTTCAGTCTAATTGAGTGGCATATGAATCAGGGAAAGATTTAACAGAATAGGCTGCACCCAACTTTTATGAGAAGAGAGAAAGAAGGAAAGCTATTTGAGGGGCAGGCAGAGAAAAGGAGTCTATGTTGCTGGGTCAGTTATAGAGAGACAGGTTATAAACAGAGAACAAGTTACAGAGAGAGAACAGGTGAAGACAGAACAAGCTAGAGAATGAGAAAGAGCCAGAAGACTAGAACAGAGTGCCAAAATTGGTTTGAGGCCAAGCAGAGTAAAAAGTCAGAAGCTGAGAGAGAAGCCAGATTGGTTCAGTCAGCTTGGAGGGGAGTCTGAGCCAGAACAACTGGATTGACCTGCCAGCCAAAGTTCAGAAAGAATAGGAATAGCAGTAAGTTTCAGAGACTGAAAACATTAAAGGCCTAGAATAGATTATACAAAGGCTAGAAACTTCAGGACTAGGCCTAGATTAGAAGACACAGGTAGACATCAGAGATGATAATTACTTCAGGCAAATGAAGGCTACTTTTACAGGGGTACATTATGTGTGTGCTCACATGGAGGCAGAGAAGAGCTGAGTGGGTCGAGTCTGTCTTTCCACCTTTATATATATGAACTCAGGTTGGCAGGCTTACCACAGCAAACACCTCTATCTGCCAAGGCATCTGAACGGCCTGGACTTTCTCGGATTTTATCTATTTTTTTTTTTATCTCAATCTCTATTTTTGAGTCCTGGCTACAAAACATTAGGCTTGGTGCCAGAAAAAAAAAAAAAAAAAAGAAATGTTTATGATCTTGTCTGAAATATGACTGTGAAAAAGTAAAATCAAATTCTTAAATTGGTAAAAAAAAAAAAAAATCATCCGATTCCCCTCCCACCCCCTTCAAAAGGACCTGGAGAGATGGCTTTGTGGGTAAAGGGATCACTGCATGCTGTTTAGCTTTTGTCACCTTGACACAAACTAGAGTTACCCTCAAAGTTGAGGGAACCTCAGCTGAGGAATTGTGTCTATCAGATTGGCTGTAGGTGTGTCTATGGGGAACTTTCTTGATTCATGACTGATGTGGGAGGACTCAGCTTGTTGTGGGTGGGGCCACCTCTGGGCAGGTAGTCCTGGGTTGTATAAGAAAGCAGGCTGGGCAAGCTGTGGGCAGCAAGCCAGTAAGTGGCATCTATTTATGGTTTCTGCTTCAGTTCCATCCTTGAATTCCTGCCTTGACTTCCTTCAATGATGAACTATGATGTAGAGTTGTAAACCAAAATAAACCCTTTGTCCCTAAATGGGTTTTGATCATTGTTTTATACACAGCAACAGAGAAGCAAATTTGGACACCATAAAATCCCTGTGCACTGGAGATGTGGACATAGGAGGATCCTGGACCTCAGTGGCTACCCAGCGATACAAAAAGCCAAGGTTGTAAAAAACAGGATTCCTGTGAGATTAGGAATCCTGACTTTCTCAGTAGTTATTAACAGCTAGATAGGAATGTTTGCTGAAATGGACTGTCTCCCAAGATAAGCTGTCATGGTTGAGGAAACAATTCCAGGAAAGCAAAGCCATTGCAGTCTTCATGGACTCTCCACTATAGTGTCTGACCGTCACTATTTGAAACAGACAGTTTTATCTGTCAAGGTCAGACTCTGGCCTCTTTCTGCTTTCTGTCTCTTTACTCTGTGCTCTGAAATCCAGCAGCCAGTGTAGCTTAATCTGTGAGTTCTAGTTCAATAATATTCTGTCTCAAAAAAATAAGGTGAAGAATGATCTGTCGCTGGCCTACACACACACACACACACACACACACGTATACGTACACACAATACACACAGTGTACACAACTAATAAAGTAGGGACTGAGTGAGGAAGGCACCTGTTATTGACCACCATGTGGGTGCCGGCCTCTGCCTGTGTGCACGCAGGAATATGTACATGCATACCCCGCACATGAACGCACACACTACTGTTAGATCATAGACCCCACCCACCCAAATCAGTCCCCACCCATTGAAGCCTTTTTTCAAACAGCAGATAGGCAACACCTACCATGGCCTGGCACACATTCCCAACCCTTCAGCTCACCACCCAGCTCACCACCTGCTCCGGACCAATGTAACTTTGAATTACAATTTTACTCTCTTATCTAGTGTCTTCTGCCTCTGACTCCTACACTTCCCAGAACAGATCACATGGTGTGGAGCCCCCACCCTTGCAGACATTTGTAAGAGAAAGTTGACCTTTGTCATTCTTGAACTGAATACTCTCTCATCAGGACCCCATTCTTTTCTCTATATATTGATGATATGACCCTCCTAATAAATTTCTTCTAAAGGATAATTGTCTCAGAACCCTTCTACTAGACCTAAAAATCTTCTAAAAATCTAACACTGAAAAAAAATGATACAAAACCTAACAGTGGAGTTTAGAATCTTTATCTTGGGCCCCAAATGCAAGCTATTTCTTTTATTCCCACCACTTGGTCCTGAGTAATGTAAGAAAAAGAAACAAACATGAACACGTGTTCTCTTTTATTCTAGTTCTTGTAGGACAACCCCTAATGCACTGATATCTTTCTGTTGCCACCCATTTACAGGTGCCTCCAGGGCACTTAGCCAGAGTTTAATGTCTGACTGTCTGTTGTCTGTTTGTTTTGAGACAGTGTGTCTCTGTGTAGCTCTGGCTCTCCTGGAATTTGTTCTATAGATCAGACTGGCCTCAAAAAACTCAGAGATTAACCTGACACTCAGTGCTGAGTCGTGGTAGGGTTTTGTTTTTGTTATTTTTATGTTCATTGGTATTTTGCCTTCATGTTTGTGTGTTTGAGGGTGTCAGAAGCCTTGGAACTGGAGTTACAGATGTGTGAGCTGCCATGTGGTTGCTGGGAATTGAACTTGGGTCCTCTGGAAGAGCAGCCAGTGCTTTTAGTTGCTGAGACATCTCTTCAACCTTCAAGAATTCCTTTTTAAAAAATGTATCTTTAGTTAAAATATAATTACATCACTTCTTTCTTTTCCTTTCTTCCCTCCAGCTCAAGAATTCTTCATATATTTTAATATAATTTTTTATAACATATGATTTGTAAATGTATTCTTATAGTATTTATCTTTTCATTCTCTTAATGTCTCTTTGTATTAAGAATAGATTTATTTTATTATTTATTTATTTATATATGGGACTACACAGGAGTACAGGTGCTTACAAAGCCCAAAGAGGGCATATGACACCCTGAGGTGGAGTTACTGTGTAACAGTATCTTTTATTCACCTGAGGTAATTGTCATTGCCAAGGCTTACTGCCTCTGTCTGCTAACCTAGGCCTGGTCCTTGAAGTGGCTCCGTAAATCTTACTTAGGCCTAAAATCTTGTCAGCTTCTGAGGCTACTGCTGAATAAGCTTACCCTTTTAAGCTCTCTCTGAACTCTGGCTGGCTGGTCAAGTCAGCTGTTGTGGCTCAAATTCCTCCCCTAGCTGACTGACTCTTTCTGGCTTCTCTCAGCTTCTCCTGAATCTAAGCCTCTTACTATCTTTAGTAATCTGTTCTAATCTTCTGTTTTCTTCTCAATTTCTGGCTTGTTCTGTCTTCCCCTGTGTCTACCTTGTTTTCTCCCTGCAGCCTGTCTCTGTACTGTAGAGTGAAAAATTATAAGACCATTTTATGAAATATATGTAGACTTTTTCTTTGCCCTTAGACCTGAGCAGAAAAAGTGCAAGTTCCAGAACTCAGAACTGAAAATAAGATTTCAGGCCTTCACTGCCCCGGGACACATTCCAGTGGAGGACATTATCCCTGAATCAGAGGACACTTGCTGGATTAACATTCCTCAAGCCTCAGGAAGTAGACCCCACCTGTGGGTGAGAAAAGCCCAAAAGCAGGAAGACACATTCCTGATCACAAAAAAGATACAAGTCATCTAGGTGGGACTTTGACTGGAGAAAGTGAGAAATATTTAACCTGAAATAGTTGGAAATGACAGGGTGGGGCACAGTGACGTGATAAAGCTACATTCTTGAGAGGAATGAGTGAGCAGAGGGATTTTCACATGACTCTGGATCATTTGGGCTGGATTCCTCTGGAATGTTCCACTGTTTTTGGTTACCCCTTCCTCCCTTGGTCTTCCCAGTGTTATGTTCAAAATTTGTAAAACAAGCAATCATGTGTAACCGCAAGAAAATGCAACCAATCATGTGTAACCGTGAGAAAATGCCTTCCTTTCCCCACCCCATGCTATAAAAAAAAAAAACCCTCGGCTTTCGGGCCTTTTGTCAAAATTCTGTTCCTGCATGGACGAGCAGTTTTGACCTTGGCTAGCCAACTCCCCAATAAACCTCTGCTGATTGCATCCAGATATGGTTTCTTGTAATTTTTGGGTGGTTGTGATTTCTTGAGACTTGAGGGAGGGTCTCCCGAGTTTAGGGGTCTTCAGTACAACTGTCCTGCTAAAACTGCCTCCTTCTCCTTTTCTTTCTCTGCACTGCTCTCTTAAGTTACCTCTTTCCCCTCTCTTCTCATGAGAGTTGGGCAGATCCTAGTCTCTGAAATCTTTCTCTGATTCGTCACTGTATCTGCCACTCAATTAGACATCACTTTCAAACATGGGTGCTTCCTTCTACAAACTAATTTTACCTTTATTTTCCTGTTTTAATTGTACCTTTAATTGTAAGTTTGAGATTAAAGGTGTGTGGTAAGCCTGAGTGACACCACAACTAGAAACAGGTGTTTTCAGTAAACAACACAATTTTGGGGTTCACAGTGTGATCAAATATCCTACAACATTACTGATGGAGTTACTTTGTTTTATCTCAAGTATTTTGCCATACCAGGAAATATCTGGTGAAGACAGTCTCTTCTATAGTGAAAGACTCATTTTAACTAGACTCCCTGAAGCTCGCAGGTACCCTGGTTTTGCTCCCTTCCTACTGGGATGCTACTAAGACTCTCCCAAGGCAATAGTCTCTTCCATTCTCCTTGATCCTCTCCTCCCTTTACCCTTTTTGTAACAAGAAATACACTTGCATTTATCAACAGATGGTTTTTAATGGCCTATCCGGGGAGTCAGTCATCAAAATAATCAAACAATAAGTCAGAGTCAAAGAATGTATCAGCAGTGGGAGTGCACGGGTACCATGTGCAAGAGGCTTTCCAAAAGAAAGATAAATTTAGCCCAAAATGTTGGTTGACAGATGACAAGAGTAGATGTCCAAAGGGGTGTGTGTGTCTGTGTCTGTGTGTTTAAATAATCAGGATGCCCAGAATCTGGTTACATTATCGTTCATTCATTCAATGGAATGTAAATCTCTCTCCCTTTTGATAAAATTATTCTTTCTCGGTCTGTCTACTTTAGTCCATCTCTTTCTCCTCAGACATCCTCTTTCCCCTCCCTCTCAAACTCTCTGACAACAATGACATTACTGGGCTGAAGTTCATTACAAAATAGAAAGTAATTGAAACTTAAAAACATTTAATATTACATTTATACAATGGAATAATACTATTCAGCTATTAAGAACGAGGACATCATGAGTTTTGCAGGCAAATGAATGGAACTAGAAAATATCATCCTGAGTGAGGTGACTCAGACCCAAAAGGACATGCATGATATGCACTCACTGATAAGTTGATATTAGCCAAAGAAGTACAGAACACCCAGGACAGGATCCACAGATCTTCAGAAGTTTGACAAGTCAAAAGGCCAAGTAAGGATGCTTCAATCCCACTTATTAGGGGGAAGAAAATAATCGTGCAAGGCTGAGGGACAGAAGGATTTGAATGGGAGGGGGAAGGGAAAAGGGGAACAGGATCAGGTATGGGGATGGGGGGACAGGAGAGAAGCCCATAGGGTCGGCAGAATGAATGGAAATATGCAGCCTTAGAAGGTGGGAGGTAGGGAGACCATCCAGAAAGTACCAGAGACCTGGGAGGTGAGAGACTCTCAGGACTCAATGGCAGTGACCTTAGATGAAATGCCCAACAATGTGGAGAGGAAACTCATAGAGTCCACCTCCAGTAGACTCTATGACCTCAAGTTACCAACCCACAGTCAAAATTGCTGACCCAGAAGTGTTCCTATCTAAAAGAACTGCAGGGACAAAATGGAAAAGAGACTGAGGGAAAGGAGGTCCAGTGACTGGCTCAACTTGGGATTCATCCATGGGGAGGCTCTAAAGCCTGACACTATTACTGACTCTATGGTGTGCTTACAGACAAGAGCCTAGCATGGCTGTCCTCTGAGAGGCCCAACAAGCAGCTGACTGAGAAAGAAGCAGATACTTACAGCCAACCATTGGACTGAAGCCAGGGACCCCTGTGGTTGAATTAGGAAAAGGCTAGAAGAAGCTGAGAAGGGTGACCCCATAGGAAGACCAGCAATCTCAACTAACCCCAACCCCTGGGAGCACCCAGACACTGAGCCACCAAACAGGCGGCATACATATCTGGTCCGAGGCTCCTGACACATATATAGTAGAGGACCACCTGGTCTTGCCTCAGTGGGAGAAGATTTACTGAATCCTAGAAAAACTTGAGGCCCCAAGGAGTGGGGTGTCAGAAGCCAGGACCCTCGCCCCTTACCCTCACCCCCTACTTCTCCCCACCTGCACAATGTCCCCTGCAGCTTCATCCTGTCTGGCAACCACAAGATCCGGTTTGGCAGCTGCAGATAGATTCAAAACAGTGTACCATGCCTTCTGAGAAAAGCAGGTAGACCACAAAATGTTTCAGGGCACAGGCCAAGAAGATTCTGTATTCTTCCACCACCTGGCCCCTCTTACCCCCTCCCCTTGTAAAGCATATTATAAAAAGGTGCTTTGCGCCCAAATATATGACTCTTGACAAGCAATTGCTTCCTTGAGTCCTTTCCCTCTCTCATCCGTTCTTTTTTCAGGTTGTGGTCCCCCTCGCCCCCATGAATTACTAGGACCCGAGGGTTGGGTCAGGTGGCGCCTAACGTGGGGCACGAGGCACGGACCCCTCCAGATGGACCCTCATTGAGACATGCACACGACATCAAGATTGAGTGAGACAGTGATCGATCGATCGATCTTCGCCCGCGACCTGTCGTCCTCGGGTAAGTTTCATTTTCATTCCGTCCCATAAGAATGGGTCATTCTCTGTCGAAGGAGGCTTCCTTCATAAAGGACCTCAAACATGCACTCAGAGAGAGAGGAATAAGGGTTAAAAAAAATCTCATAAGTTTTTTTGTGTTTATTGATGAAAAGTGTCCTTGGTTTATGATTGATGGTCCTACCATCCATCCCAAGAAGTGGCAGAAGATAGGTTATGAATTAAATGATAAAATCAAAAGTGAAGGCGATGCTACTGTTACTGCGACAATTTTCTCTTTCTGGGGTATTATTAGGGACATTATTGAGGATACAGACAGAGATACAGGGAAACAACAACTTTTGTCTGTTGCTGAATATTGTTTGTCACAGTCTCGGTCTAATTCTGCCTGCCCATCTTGTCAGCCCTCCTGGCCTCCGTCTCAAGCCTCCGTTTCTTTCACTCTTATAGATATCCCTCCTGATCAGGTCTCCCCTCCTTCTGATCCGCCTCGCCTCTATCCAGATTTGACTTCTCTTGACTCCTCTCCCCAGATTCCTCAGCCTCCACTTTATGATTCTTCAGCCGTTTCTGACCTGCAGTCTCCCTCCTCCAGTCACCTTTGCAACCCTGTCCTTCAAAAATCTGCTTCCCTCTGTCCCCCCTGCCTTGCTGCTAAGCACCATTCCTCCTCTCCTCTGCCACCCTCTCTGCCGACAGTTTCGACAGTTTTGGCTGGGCTCCCCAGGCGGCCGCAGCAGCAGCCACTCATGGCTTCAACAGTTTTGGCTGCTTTCCCCGACCCAGAGCCTTTGGACCCCGGTGACGACGATGCCACCCTTGAAGATGAACCTGCCCGCTATCACAATCCTGATTGGCCTCCTCTTATGGCGCCTTCTGCTCCCCTTCCCACGATCACCTTTCCGACCTTCCCTGCCACTTTGCCTAACTCTCTTTGCCTCTCTTCTCAGGTTCGTGAGCTGGCGGACATTCTCCGCCTCCAAAAACAAGTTTTGCATCTTTTGGTCCTTTGCTCTTCCTCTGCCCCTCCTCAAGATTCCCTCCACCTAGCTTTTCCTGTCACCCGATCACAGGTCCCTCCCTCACAGACACCGACAGCTTCTGATTCCGAGTCTCAGCAGACTCCGCCACCTCCCCCCCCTCCCCCACTTGGTTCAGTGCTCGGCACCCCCCCACCCCCTACCCCCGCGCCTGCCGCACCCCCCCTTCTCGCCTTGCGCCTGCTTCTTCTTCTCGTCCCTCTTGGAAACCCTCCCAAACACCCAGCCCCCAAACCCAGGCTACAAGTGTGGCCATTCTTCTGACTTTTTCTGCGCATCCTGGGGCTGTGAGACCATGGGAGATGCATATTGAAGGCCCCATTCCTCCTGGGATTATATCACCCTACGGAGAAAATTTCTTCCTAAATATTTACAGGAGAAACTAGGTGTGCCCATGGCCGACCCTATAAAATCCCAGTGTCGAAGTAATTGGTGTTCCCCCCTCCTCATTTCCTTTACTGAGACGGGGAAGAAAAAAGATTGGACGGCCAGAGGATTTCGATGGGGCTTGCGTCTGAGAGAGTGCACTACTTGGTCATTTGGCTGCTCAGACTCAGGGCTCACCTTTATAATAAAACTTCTTAAGACCATTCCCAATAAAAATATTGCCGCTGTAGGCCCCAATCCTGCTTTACAACACCCCTCAAAGCCCCTCAACCCAGCCCCCAAACCTACGGTCACTGCCCCTGGCGCCTTGCCCTCATCCCCTCCCTTGGTGCCTTTGACCACCATGTTTTAGCCCACTGTTCCCAAAGGCCCTCTCAGTTCTGCTGATCTCATTATTTCCTTGGTAAATGCTTCTCTTGAGGCTATCCATGATACCATCGATCCTAATTATCAACAATGTTGGATTTGCTTTTCACCTACTCCTCCCTTCTATGAGGGGATAGCTATCCTCTCCCCTTCCACTTTTCCCAATGATGGTAACAGACTCCTTGGGATTCATTCACCTGAAGGAGGTTTTACACTTAGCTCCATTTCAGGAATAGGCCTCTGCCTTTTGGGACTCTCCATGCTCCCCCCTAGGGACTTGATTCTGGTATGTAACCAGACACTGATCCTCAATGATACCTTTTTATACACCCTGACATCCAACGGTACATATTTTTGTTGGGGGCCGACTTTTAGCAGAAAAGCGGCCATCAGCTTTGCAGCCATCTTGAGCCATATACCCTGACATGAGATTTGGATTACAATAGCCTACAACAGCTGAGCACACTCCGATAATCTTGGTTTAGATACCTTGAGATTAAAGGTGCGTGAGATTAAAGGTGTGTGAGGTTAAAGGTGTGTGACTTAAGAGTATGACTTAGAAGTGTAGAGATCAGATTTAGAG
Source organism: Arvicanthis niloticus (assembly GCF_011762505.2). Taxonomy (NCBI): domain Eukaryota; kingdom Metazoa; phylum Chordata; class Mammalia; order Rodentia; family Muridae; genus Arvicanthis; species Arvicanthis niloticus. The sequence continues at coordinate 35,524,898 of NC_133433.1, read as the reverse complement.
ACAAGACCTAAGGGCATGATTAAAGGTGTAACTTAGAGGCATGGCTTAGAAGTGAGACATATAAAAGGCAGAGACAGAACAGATCAGAATCAGACTATAGAGAGAGAATCAGACACATCAGACATTAGGTAGAGTCTGCCCTCACCCTCACTCTTGCTGAACCCCGACCCGCAGACCGGAGCGGCAGCTTGGGCCGGGATACAGTGGCCACCCAAACGTGGGTTAGCCCGGGCCTCAACATTTTGCCTGGGCTGCAACATTTTTGGCCGCCCCAATGTGGGGCTAGTGTGGACCCCAACATATTTTGCCTGTGCCTCTGGTTTGACACCTCATATATATCGTCCCAACTTTTTATATTCCAGAGATTATTGCATAGTTGTTACCATTCTCCCACATTTCTTTATACATGACCCAGAGTCATTCCTCAATGTCATAGATTGAGGATCTTCTTTGAGAACTATTCCGGGCCCCTTTGAGTCCCCTTTGCCCTTGAAAGAGACACGTGAGGCAGTGTTCGGGTGGTTACTACAACGAGGCTTTATTCTTGTATCAGCAGAAGCAGAAAGACCCCCGAACCCGGAAGAGGCACTGCTATATGTACCCTAGAGTGGTGTGTTCACTTCTGATTGGCTGTTCACTCATCACCCCATATTATGCCCCGGGATGGGCAGTGACTTTGGCGCACTTTTGCCTTTTGCACCTGCTCAGTTAGTTGTTTACTTGTGGGAGGACAGGATGCCCGCGCCATCTTGTAATGGCGGATGCTATCACTGCTAACCGCAGCTCCTACATGTCCCCCTATCTATATTATTAAGATGGAACAGCCTTTTGCCTATCAAGCGCGGCACCAACTCAGTGAGGGAAAGCAGAGGCCTGATCCCCTGTGCAAAATGAGATATTGTAATGGGTTTCTTCTCTTGTCGCCGTGCAATGAGTAATACTTCCCATACCCATCTCAATACCTTTTGACGGAGAAAGGGAGCCTCCACTCTGGACCGCCCGGCAGCCATCCGTGCGCGGAGAGGAGGTTTTGGCATCAAACCTTTGTGCAATCAAGCATACTTTCGGGAAATCTATCCACACTCGTGGAACATTCCCTGTCGAGTACCCACTCGAAAACACCTCTAAATATTCAGGTACCACAGTTATTCAGGCAAGGGCTGGCTGGACTTAGACCTCTCATCGACCCAGTGCAATGGGCTGAACCCTTGGGGTGCATCGACTGAGGGTCTCAGTCATCAGTTACTTTCTTAGCATAAATAGCCAAATTTCAGGGGGAGATCCTCGCTCCAAGGCTGTGAGTGCTTGGGCGATAGCGGCCTTGTCACGTTTTTGTTGGGCTCTGAGCTTGCAGACCAACCATAACATGAACACTAATCCACAACATAGGGCTGCACCAAACAGGCCTATCCCCACCCTTTCCTTAAAGAAAGAAAAAGGCAGAAGAAATTCAAGAAGCAAAATCGCCAAGGGTAACAGGGTCCACCCGAGCTCCATCAAGGCTCAAGATCCGGATCTGCAATTGCTGCTGCATCTGGTCCAGCTCCCTAGTCCACTTCCCTTGTAAATAAGCAGAAAGATTATGGCTTTGAACAAGAGCATCATTCACAAATCTCAGAGGTGTAATACATAGATGTGGGGTTGCTGACACGCAGCTCATTTGAACCACATTCGTGAGCTGCTCCACATGGGCTTGGAGCAAATCAACTCTCTGATTGACCAACAGAATTCCTGATGCCAAGTATGCATTCACTTTATGTAGAGTGGTCAAAGCCTCAGAGGTCTTTTCTGAAATTTGATTAACAATAGTAGCTGCTGTAACCTGTTCAGCCAAGGCCATGCCGGCTGTCACAGCTGCAGCTGCAGAGATGGCAACAGCAGTGATAATGGCTGCAGTTATATCAAAATCTCTCTTCTGTCGAAATAAGGTCAAGGTCCCAGACGTCTGAACAGGAATAGGGATCCAAGTGGTATACTGGCTATTAGGGCCTGCTTATAGACAAGAGCAGACCAGCACTGATACATAAAGCAAGTTACATAGGTAGAAGTATTAAAGGAGCTGTTGGATAGGATGAAAAGAAATGGAGGATACACACAAACTGGAGTGAGGCATTACAGTTAAGGGTATAGAAGAAATTCTGTTTCTTGGAGATCCTCGCTCCAAGGCTGTGAGTGCTTGGGCGATAGCGGCCTTGTCACGTTTTTGTTGGGCTCTGAGCTTGCAGACCAACCATAACATGCATGACATAGCAGAACCATAACCATAACATAGCAGAAGCGGCGCCTTTTAAGAAGGCAAGGGCATAGGTTTTGGAAAAGCAGATAGGATAGCCATCTAAATTCACTATATATACTAGGAACCCAATTTAGTAGAGTCCAAGTGAGAACTGAGAGCGTCTGCAGATGAATCCTTTGGGGGGTCATTTTCAGGAACCGCGAGCCGCCACGTCAGTCGCTCTGGCAGCCAAAATGGGTTGTCTTTTTCCTGTGGAAAACCACAAACTGCTCCCCTGGATCTTATTAAAATAGGATCCGGGCCTTTCCATTGACCAGTCAAAACATCTTTCCATTTTATCATTTCTTTTGGCCTAGTTGGTTCCAGGCAATAGGGATCAGCCGCTGTATTGCCCTGACTGTCCAAATTCAAAAAGTTGAGTGTAAAAAGTGCCAGAGAAACAGTAACCCATGGCACCGTGGGCAGAGCTTCCTCAACTTCTCCTTTTTGTTTTATCAAATAAGTTTTAAGGGTACGATGAGCACGCTCAATGATGCCTTGTCCCTGAGGGTTGTAAGGAAGACCCGTCAGGTGTGTCACCTCCATTTGGCGACAAAATTGTTGAAATTTTTGAGAAGTGTAGGCTGGTCCATTGTCCGTTTTAAGGATTTTAGGCTTTCCCCAGGCACTCCAAGCCTCGAGACAATGTTGAATAACATGGGCCGCCTTTTCTCCAGTCAATGGAGAGGCAAACATAACTCCAGAACAGGTATCAATGGAGACATGCAAATATTGTAATTTGCCAAAGGATGGGATGTGGGTAACATCCATTTGCCAGATCTGTAATGGCCTAATTCCCTGAGGGTTAATTCTGGTATGGGGAACAGGTAGGAATTGACAGCAGTTTTGGCATTGAGTCACGATATCTCTAGCCTGCTTTCTAGTGATGTTAAATTGACATCGTAGCGTCTCAGCTGTCACATGAAACCTTTTGTGAAAGGCTTTAGCCAAATCTAATTTTGGCAAAAGGGCAATTGCAATCAACTTTGTGGCTTGATCTGCCAGGTCATTTCCACGGGACATAGGTCCCGGTAAGCCTGAGTGAGCCCTAATATGAGTTATAAAGACAGGGAATCTTCCCTTATCCAGGGTAAGCTGAATCTTTTGAAAAACTTCTACAAGTCTGCTAGATGTCTTAATTAACCCAGCAACTTCTAATGCTTTCACTGCATTAACCACATAGAAGGAATCTGAAACAATATTTAAGGGACCTGGAAAGATTTCCAGAACCTCTGGTACCACTAAGCATTCCACAATTTGAGGTGAGGTTTCATGGTATTGTTTGGATGTAACCTTATCATTAACCACATAGGCACCCACTCCTGTTTTAGACCCGTCCGTATAAACTACCATTCCATCTGAGAGTGGCTCCTGAGACACAATATGTGGAAATATGATAGCTTGAGTTAAGGCAAATTGTAAGATGGGATGCTTAGGATAAGGATTATCTATTTGACCATTGAAGGAAGTAACCAGCACTGCCCAAACATCAGAGGTCGCCGTTAATATTTGGACTTGATGGGCAGTATAAGGCACTATCAAAACCTTAGGCTCCCTTCCAAAATGGTAATGGCTGCTTTTAGTCCACGAAGGGCAAGCTGAGCAACTGAATCTGGATACCTTTCAATAATCTTTTCGGGAGAAGCATTGGGATGAATCCATAACAAAGGCCCCTCTTGCCATAATACAGCGGTGGGTAAGCATCTAGTTTTGAAAACACATAAATCAAAGGTTTTGGTTTCATCTATGCGTTTCAACTGGGCATCTTGTAAAGCATTTTCTACTGCTTGTAGAGCACGGCTCGCAGCCGGTGTTAAGGCCCTTGGTGAGGAAATATGAGCATCCCCTTCCAAAATATCAAATAAAGGTTTCAGCTCGGCCGAGGGAATTTTTAAAAATGGTCTTAACCAATTTATATCACCTAATAATTTCTGAAAATCATTCAAAGTATGTAAATGGTCTCTACGAATCTCCAATTTCTGAGGAATTATCTTTTCTGGATAGATAACCGTCCCTAAAAAGGAGCCAATTTCTGAAAATTGAACTTTCTCAGTAGCAACATGCAGACCCCACTGTTCCAAGGTGTTTAATAATAAGGGGTATGAGGTCTGTAAAGTAATTAAATCCTTATGACACATAATAATGTCATCTGTGTAATGGGCCAGCAGCAGAGAGGGGAATTGTTTCTTAATTGGCTCGAGGGCCATTTGTACATACAGCTGACATATAGTGGGGCTGTTGGCCATGCCCTGAGGCAGAACTTCCCACTGATATCTTTTATCAGGTTCAAAATGATTAATAGCAGGTAGTGTAAATGCAAATCTTGGTCTATCTTGTGAACACAAAGGAATTGAGAAAAAACAATCTTTAATATCTATAATTATGATTTTCTACTGCTTAGGCAAGGCAGAGAGTAAAGGCAAGCCTCATTGCACAGAGCCAAATAGTCACATCTGTGCATTGACGGCTCTTAAATCATGTAAAAGTCTCCACTTTCCAGATTTCTTTTTAATGACAAATATGGGTGTATTTCAGGGAGAGGTAGAAGGTTCTAAATGACTGAGCTGCACTTGTTCTTTAATTAGTCTTGTAGCAGCTTCCAATTTTTCAGAGGATAGGGACCACTGAGGAACCCACACGGCTTCCTCTGTGAGCCAGGGTATGGGCATAGAACCCTCAATGGCAACTAGGGAAAACCCAAGCCTTGTCTTCCTGTGTTTGATTCTTGTGAAACAGGATCTAACCTTCCTTGTTCGTTCCTGCCAAGACCCTTCCCTTCTTTAAATCCCATTCTCTTCATAATGTTTATAGCTTGTGGGGAGTACTCACTGGTCAGAACTAGCCCTAGGTCTTGTAAGATGTCTCTTCCCCAGAGATTGACAGGGAGAGGAAGCACATAAGGTATAAAACTTCCTGTTTGACCCTCTGGTGCCTGCCAAGTCAACGAGCGAGAACTGACTGTGGGACTGGCCTCGTATCCCAATCCTTGTAGGGAGTGGGACGATCTCTTTACAGGCCATGCCTTAGGCCACCAATTAGAAGAAATAATACTTTTATCCGCTCCCGAGTCCAGAATTCCAGTAAAGTTCTTCCCCTCTATTGCTAATTGAAAGGTGAGTCTAGTTTTAAGGTCAACCACCAGATGAGCGAAGTCAGTTCCTGAGGAACCAAGCCCGTGAGCACCTCTAAGCTTCTCGGTGGATGGAAAACAATCATGTAAGCTTGGAAGGACAACCAATTGAGCAATCCCGTCCCCAGGGGAAATGGAGAATACGCCTTGTGGGCTAGAACAGAGAACTTGAAGTTCTCCGGTATAATCCTGATCTATTACACCGGGGTGTACCACGAGTCCTTTTAAAGTAAGAGAGGAGTGGCCTAAAATAAGGCCGACACTTCCCTCTGGCAGGGTGCCTCTATAATCAACCGGGATCGGCTGCAACCCCATGTGTGGCATTAGTAGGACTCGGGAGGTGGAACAGAGGTCCACTCCTGTGGAACCCCTTGTGGCTCTGCAGCGAAAAGAGTCCCCTGAGTGTTCAGCAGTGTCCCATATCTTTTGGGGCCCTGGGATCTTGGGCCCGTATATCCGTTTTTTTTGAAAAATTTCCTTCCTTAATGGCTGAGGGATTTGGAGGGAGGATCTGACCTCTTATATCTCTAACAGAGCGGCAATCCCAAGCCAGATGATAACCCTTTTCACACCTAGTGCACAGCTTTGATGGTATTTGATTATTTGGGCACTCTTTCTTCATATGTCCCGCCTTCCCACAGGCAAAGCATCGGGCCATATGTTTTGAAGGGAATTTTCCATGGTTCTGACCCTTAAGGAGGACTGCAGCCATTTCTAAGTTAGCTGCTGCAAGTCCGGCATTAGTAAGGGGACCTCCCAAGCCACGGCAGACTCTTAACCAGTCTTGTAGCCCTTTGGCTCTCCGAGGAGCAATGGCTGCACGGCATTCAGCTGTGGCATTTTCAAAGATCATCTGTTCAATTAATGGCATTGCTTGCTCTGGTTCACCAAAAATCCTACCCGCTGCCTCGGTCATTCGGGCCACAAAATCAGAAAAAGACTCATTAGATGTCTGAACTACCTTGGACAAATAAAGGTTACTGCCTTCCTTCCTAGGGAGAGACTTCCATGCCTTTATTGCAGCTGATGCTATCTGTGCATAGACCTGCCAAGGGTGAGCGGTCTGGTCGTTTGCGTGTACGCCAACTCCAGCCAGCATGTCAAAAGTCCATAATTGCTGTCCCTCAGTGTTTGCATTAATCCTGGCTTGTGCTTGCAGTGCCTCGTGCCACAAGGCCTTCCACTCTAGGTATTGGCCCATATTGTTAAGTACCGCCTTCACTGTGTCTTGCCAGTCTCCTGGCGTCATAGCAGCTGTACTTAACCTCTCCACTTGGGATACAGTAAAATTAGCTCCAATTCCATATGCATGTACTGCCTCAGCTAATTCTTTCACCTGGCTATACTCTACTGGGGCATGAACACGTGCTCCTTCTGCCGCTTCAAAGACCAGAAATGCAAGCTGTAGCTGTGTCTGATCTCCTGGGCTGAGAAATGAATTAGAGGCACTGCCCGGGGCATAGGCCGGAGGCAAGGCTGGGGCCGAGGGGCTCAAGGTCTTTCTTAGTCTTATCTCAGAACGGTTATTTTTTGCATAGGCGGCTGCCTCCTCTAGACTTCCTTCTTCAGAGCTACTAAGGTCTATGGCGGCAAGCTCCTTAATGGGATATAGGGGGGGTCCTTTTGACCTCCGCTCTCTCTCCACCAGCCGGTGAAGGGTCCTTAACCTTAACAGGCACTGCAGTGGCCCCTGTTCCCTTTGAGTACTCTTTTCTTTGACCAGGCTCCTTGGCCTGCCTCTGTTGCCCAGGCTTTTTTGCCTGCTTCTCCTTTCCAGGCTCCTTGGCCTGATCTTTTTTCCCAGGCTCCTTGGCCTGATGCTGGCTAACATGCTCTGTTTCTAATACCCTGGAGTGGACCTCTCCTACAACCTCTGGACTTGCATTAATAGCTGTGCTGCAAGCTGGATCCTCACAACACAAATATGCTAAAATCGAAAGCAACGCAAGCAAGAGGCCAACTAGTGCAGCGGCGGCAATGGGTGAGAATCCACTCGCAACGAAGGCTTCCACCCCAAACATATCTCTCAGAGACATACCTCGATCCTGTAGTCTTTTAACCCGCCCCGAATCTCGGGGGGTCTCCCGTGGCACCTTGAAGATCCTGGGTTTCGGCACCAGATATTCCGGGGCCCTTCGAGTCCCCTTCGCCCGCGAAAGAGACACATGAGGCAGTGTTCGGGTGGTTACTACAGCGAGGCTTTATTCTTGTATCAGCAGAAGCAGAAATACCCTGAACCCGGAAGAGGCACTGCTATATGTACCCTAGAGTGGCGTGTTCACTTCTGATTGGCTGTTCACTCATCACCCATATTATGCCCCGGGATGGGCAGTGACTTTGGCGTGCTTTTGCCTTTTGCACCTGTGCAGTTAGTTGTTTACTTGTGAGAGGACAGGATGCCCGCACCATCTTGTAATGTCGAGTGTTGTCACCGCTAACCGCAGCTCCCTACAGAGAACCAGGAGAGAACCCCTGACTGCCCTCACCTTATCTGTCATACTAGGGATTAGTGCCATCGGTGCAGGCATGGGTATAGCTTCCTTGGTGACTTTCAATAATCACTATGCTCATCTCCAATCCCTCATTGACAAAGATTTAAATAATTTGAGGGAGGGAGTACAAGACCTTAAGGACTCCGTGGCTTCTCTTTCTGAGGTGGTGTTACAGAACAGGAGAGGACTTGACCTTGTCTTCCTTAAGGAAGGGGGTCTCTTCGTGGCCCTCAAAGAAGAGTGTTGCTTTTACTCTGATAAGACAGGCCTTGTCCAAAATAGCCTGGACAAGGTCAAAAAGAGTTTAGAAGAAAGAAGAAGAGCCAGAGAACAACAAGAGTCATGGTATCAAAACTGGTTCTCCACCTCTCCTTGGCTCACCACCCTGTTGCCTAGTTTACTAGACCCCTTGTGGGCATTCTCTTGCTTCTCTCGTTTGGTCCTTGGGCTTTTAACCGTCTCACAAGTTTTGTTAAGAACCAGGTTGATTCTGCCATCAGAAAGCCAGTCGAAGTTTATTACCATCAACTGAAGACTGAAGAAGATCCGGAAGTGATTCTGCCAGAGACTGGCACAGCTGCCGCCCTCCTGCCTCCCCCTACAGCCGACCCCTAGACTTCCACGCCCTCAAGAAGGGTTCCTGGTATGTCTGGCTTTGCCCTCGTTTCTCTCGCTAAGGAGCCTGGCCTCTTGATCACCCCAACAAAAATTGGCCCTTTCCTAAACTAAGGCCTGTCCTTGATGTGGCCCTCTAATATAGGGGAGTCTTCTTTTATGACAATATTACATCCCAAATTGACAAATGGCTGGTAACCTGGGCATTCACACAGGGAGTAGGATGGCTGTGAATTAGCCCAATGACGGGATTATTGTAGGTCCACTTCCCAGGGGCCCACCCAATGCAGCCAGAAAGGAGTGCGTGGTGCTGGGAGTGGGTGCAGCCTACAAGGCCTAAGACAGGGCCCTCACCCTCCTTTCACCCACCTCGGGGTCCTTTGATGTTGCCCATCATTGACAGCCTAAAGCCTTCGACCATCAATGTGACTCTTCTCACATCAATGTCTTGGGGTTATTAACTTGTCCAAGACCCCCCATAATTAGACCTCCAAATTCTAAAATTCACATAGTTGGGGTTGATCACAAGATGCCCTCTCCATCTAAACAGAGAAGGGGGAGATGTCAGAAACCAGGACCCTCGCCCCTTACCCTCACCCCCTACTTCTCCCCACCTGCACAATGTCCCCTGCAGTTTCATCCTGCCTGGCAACCACAAGATCCAGTTTGGCAGCTGCAGATAGACTCAAAGCAGTGTCTTCCGAGAAAAGCAGTGTACCGTGCCTTCTGAGAAAAGCAGGTAGACCATAAAATGTTTCAGGGCACAGGCCAAGAAGATTCTGTATTCTTCCACCACCTGGCCCCTCTTACCCCCTCCCCTTGTAAAGCATATTATAAAAAGGCGCTTTGCACTCAAATACACGGCTCTTGACAAGCAATTGCTTCCTTGAGTCCTTTCCCTCTCTTGCCCATTCTTTTTTCAGGTTGTGGTCCCCCTCGCCCCCACGAATTACTGACCCGTGTGTCGGGTCAGTGGGGAGGTCTGATGGTCCGAGAGCATCCTCTCAGGGACAGGGTGGGGGCAGCTGAGGGGGAGGAGAATGGGATGAGGAACTGTGGGAGGGGGGACCACCGGGGGACAAAGATTGGATTGTAAATAAATAAATAAATAAATCTTTTTCTAAAAAAAATGTCATTTAATATAAGATATAAAGAATTAACTATTACAAAGGATTACTAGTATCTTGCGGTGGTCAGAAGGCCAAGGAATGTCACAAGATCACACCACACAACAGACCTTATGAGAATTTATTGAGAAGGGATTATGCCTCTGAGCTGGGATGGAAAAGAAAGAGAGTAGGCTATGAAGGTAGGGCTCTATAAAGGGTATGGAACATGCTCATAGGGAAAACACACGACCTGTGGTAACAGCGAATGGGGGTTGTGCAATGTGGAGACACTTTAGGCGAAGTGGGGGATGAGGGCACCTTTCTGGAATGTGGGAAGTTTTCAGTTTTTCAACATAGGAGACACATCTGAGGGAGTTTCCAGAGAGGGGAGAAGCCCCATCCTAAATATTGCTGTCTGGTCCCCTGAGAAAGGTCTCCCCCCCCCACACACTCCACCCAGGTTGGGTATTTAGATAAAGGCCCTTATTCCCCTCAGGGCCTGAAAAAAGTTTATACTTGGTTAAAAAGGGAATCCATTCTCCTTATCTCTGGCAAAAGAAACTTGTGGTGGAGCTGGAGAAATATGGCTCAGCCATTAAGAGCACTGGCTGCTCTTCCAGAGGTCATGAGTTCAACCATATGCTGGTTTACAAGCATCTATTATAGTATCCAGTGCCCTCGCCTGGTGTGTCAGTGACAGCGTATTCATATACATAAAATAAATAAACCCTAAAACAAACAAAAAGCCCCATGACTGTGGTGCCTACTAACTTGTCAAAGTCAATGCTGGCCTCCAGGCTCCCCCAGTTCACAAGCCTCACTCCAGTTCACAAGCCAATTTTCTCCTGGTCCCATTTAACCCTGAAAGTCTTTACCCCGTCACTTCTCCTTGCTTTCAAAGGAGACAACCTTTGACAGTTTGGAATAAATATTTTCCTTTTTTTTCACCCAAGGAGCTGCTATTTGGGTTTTTTTTACTGCACCCATTTTCCATAGGTGGTGCCATCCCTTGGGCTGGGTTCCAGACTGCATAAAAGGGAACGGTGAGGAAGCCGGCTAAAAACCAGCATTCATCTCCAGCTGTTGCCTGCAGATGCAACAGGCGCAGCTGCATTATGGTCCCTCCACACCTTCTCATCATGAAGGACAGTACCCCTTCTTAAGCCATGAGTCCAGATGAATCTCTTCTTCCCCTAAGTTGCTTCTGTGGAACAATGAGAAAAGGAACTGATAAAACTACTGACATCAACAGCTTTGAATTCTATATCTTATCTACGGATATCCCTGCGTTTTGACAAGGCTGCCAAAGACATTCAGTGGGAGAAAGGACACACTTTCCAACTAATGGTTCTGTGGAAACAAGAAAGCCATATGCTTCCCCCAACCCCCGAAAAAAAGCAGTTGATGTACTTGGGTCCTTAACTTACATCATGGACAAAAATTGACCTAAAGTGCATCAAAAATATTAAACATTTGTTAGTTTTGTACCCAGAAAGTATGTGAATGGAGAAAGCAGCGTCTGTGGATGCTAGCTGACTAGAACCTCAGTGCTCTGTCGACTGGAATGTTGCAAGTCCAGGGCTAGCACCTCTAGAACAGCCCGTGCTTGCACAGCTCTCTGTCTGAAGTAACATCCTGTAAGTAATAGATAAAAACCCCTTTGGAATTTATTATCTAGCAGACCAGTGGCTTACAGCAACCCATAAGCTAAGAGTGTCATCAGATAGCATCTAAAGCCTATAGAAAAACTCTCATCTTTCTCTACCTTTTGTTAATTCCACTGGGAAAAAAAAATAAGTCCACTATCACAAATTTTTAGTTAAATATGAAGCATGCTTTAAATACTGGCCTAGAAGATAGACATTGGCCAGGCCCATACCCAAGATTCCCAGAGAATGGTGCAGAATTACATTAGTTAGGAATTTATAAAGGCAAGACCCAAGAGGCTACGTAATTTCCTGCTTTTGTCCAATTGAGGGCAAGCGTACATACTGATGTACTTCCTGCCTTCATTTCTCCTGCCTACGTGTGATCGGTTGGGGCGACCAAGCTTGTTTATAGAATTGAAAACACATGGCTCGTTACCTTACAGGAACAACAGCCTCCATCATTCCAGGAAGTTATTTGTCCTTGGGCAAGTGGGGCTTAAGCGTTAGAGGTGGTTTGGGTTTATAGATCTCTTAAGCACAGTAATTTAAACAACTTAAAACATAACTTTAGCTATCACACCTGGCGTCATGAACTGGATCTAGCATTCTCCAGTAGTGAGCAGATCTGTGGGGAAAAAATAAGGTTCTGGCCCCTACACTCATTAACCGAGTCAATACTGCTGTCTGCAAATGCACCTCAGGGGGAAACTTCATGATTTAAACACAATAGAACTAATAGAACCAGAATTCTTTTTAAAGCTCACTATTTAGTGGGTGTAGTGGTGCATGTCTTTTTAAATTAATTAAATGTGTATGAATACACTGTCAATGTTCTCAGACACACCAGAAGAGGGCATCGGATCCCATTACAGATGGTTGTGAGCCACCATGTGGTTACTGGGAACTGAACTCAGGACCTCTAGAAGAGCAGTCAGTGCTCTTACATGCTGAGCCATCTCTCTAAACCCCATGACGGTGGATGTCTTTAATTCCAGCACTCTGGAGGCAGAAGCAGGAGAATATCTGTGAGTTCAAGAAAAGCTGGGTCTAAACAGTGGGTTACAGGACTAAATACAGAGACCCCGTCTCAAAAACAAAAATTATTTCTAGAAATGCACATGAATATTATTTTTCTCCAGGTGACCAGACTCTAAAATCGTTACTTCCACATGTAGTTCCCGTTAGTAAATTAATCCTTTTAGCCATCAGTCCTTGCTTATAGTACAGAGTGACCTGAAGACCTCCTAGGTGTTCTAACAGAACACTGGTGGGAACTGGTAGGAACTGGTGGTAATAACCATATCCTTGGGTTCTGGAGCTCAGTAGTAAGCATGTCAAAATAGAGTTAATGCAAGAGAAACATAAATGACCCTAGTCAGAAACGCATGACTTTCCTATATAAAAGCCTTTCACCCTCCGGCAAGATTATTTTTAAACATAATATTGACATTGAGATAATCATAGCACTTATATATTTTGTCCAATTTAAAATTCCAAATCTGGGGAAAAATACATTAAATTGTCAGAAAATAGGGCATTGATCTGGATGAAATTTGATGCTTAAATACTTAAAGCACATGAACTTTACTGAGATAATTGTGTTGAAAATTACCTAAATTACTTATGATTTCTGTCTGGATCTAAAACAGCCATGCAACTTAATTGTCAGTGTGAAACACTAGGATTTTCCTTCTCCATTTAGCTTAACTTTCGAGTTAATAAGCTTTGAAAACAACTACTTAAATCCCATCATGAGAAATTCTCAACCTAGGAGGATGTTTTAAAATTGTTCCAATTGTCCGATGGGACTTGAAGAGAAGTCCCTAGGAGACTTTGGGGAACGTTTTCTTTTTGATGAATACGTGGGAGGAAGTAGATCCTTTCCCCCTGCCTGTCCTCGTCTGTGTAAGAATGCCCGGAGTTTCTGCCCAAATCTGAAAATTGACTTCAGAGAACAAAGCGACCTAGGACCCTGCTAAGTCGCTACATAAACTAGGTTTCACCAACCACAAAGCCACCAGCATCGGCTTCCTGTTATGTGAAATAATACAGCTTTTCTCCCTGCTTAAAAATGCTATTCAAGAATGATTAGGCAAGAGTATAAGTAGCTGAAAAATTTAAACTAAGGTTAAAGTAAGGTTATTCATACCTCAATCATAGCCCTAATATAAATTATGTCCTGCAATTAACATCCCACTAAACCTCCAGTGAGTTACAATAAGGAATTAATGACTCTTTTCTCAAATTTTGCCAGTTTCCTTTTTAAAGGACAATAAGCATGCTGTTCTCAGGAGTCTCCAAGGGAAAATAGAATGATTGACAAGGAGTAAGTTAACTGAATGGAACAGTTAACTGGAGGGCATAAGACTGCAATTACAGCTACATGAAAAGTGAATTTAAATATCCTCAGTGTGTATATTATGCATATGTGTCAGAGACCCCTGTGCCCACCCCTGTGCCCACCTCCTAGTGGGTGTCATACTTTGTGGGCTTGCTCTCCCAAGAACTTGAAAAACTTGCTTCCCTGTCGAGGAATATGCAGACAGACACACCCTGCCCATCTGCTTGCTAACCACACAGGGCACACACGCAAAGAGTAAGCATCCTTTACCAGAAAAGCAGACGATGGGGGTGGTGAGTTGCTCTGGCAGTAAAGATGCTTGCCCTGCAAGCCTGGCAACCTGAGTTCAACCCCTGAGTCCACATAAAAGTGGAAAGAGAGAACAATCACTCCTTCAAATTGTTCCCTAACCTCCACACACAGGCACCAAGGCGCGCAGCCATGCGCATGCGCATGCGCACAGAAATACTGCTAATACACTTCAAAATGTAAAGAGAAGAAAGTGTCTTCTGTCTCACGAGTCATGTGTTCGGAATGATTTATGAAATTTACTGTTTTCAGTTTACACAGCATTTCGAGTGTAGGTTTCTTCCACTTTCTCTCTGATGCCTCTTAGCCATTTCTCTGTCAATTCCTATTCAGCTTTCAAAACTCAACCTGGCCGCCAAATTCTTCTGCTTCTTTTCTTATATTGGGCTTATTAGAACATGATCTAAGCTGATTCCCTTCTCCCTGTAGATGAATATTAGGACGAGTAAGAGAGACAAGTTGTAAATTCTAGGACGTGGCAGAAGCTGATGAGCTGAGAGCTAAGGCACACTCAGAGTGTGGCTTCCTCATCTCCTCTCGTTCTTCCTTCTTTTCCTCTCTGGTTCCTTCGTTCTCTTCTTTTTTCTTCACCCTCAACCAGGTAACTCAAAACCCACCTACCTCTGATCCCTCCAGTAATTGGCTGTAGCCAATTTTATTTAACCAATAGTTTTAAATTAAGGAACATCTTTTGTACAACAAAAGTTTGTAAACGTGAGAATTCACTCTTAGGCCCAGACCTTCAATACAGAATCAGCATTACAATACTAATTACAATACTAATACAATAGGCCAAACCTCAACAACCTGCTAACATTTTTTTTTTTCTGTCTCTGGCAGTAGACCTCACCCAAAATGTTTATCCCAGACTCTCCCCTCCCCTAGACTGTTATCTTTAAGTCCCAGTCTATAGAACCCATCCTTAGGGGGGATGTCCTGGGTACTTTATAGCCTGCTGACCTCTATTTCGGAGACCACACCAGACCTAGGCCCTTTAGCTGTAGACTCTATAGCCTAGACTCTGCCTACTGTATGAAGCCAGCCTTTTAATGGTTCCACCTATGTATTTAAGAAGTATGCTGATTGATAAATTTGTTACTATAAATAAATTTATTTCTGTTACTGTGAAAACATCATGAACTGTTGCTTTCTTAAAACATGTTATTTGAGGTAACCCAAATCTGGTTTCCAGAGCCGTGTTTACCTCCAGAATAAATTATTGCTTATTCTTTTTGAGGTTTGAGCTTTAAAGACATCTTATTGACTTCCTGTTATTCTAGAATTCCCCCCTTCTTCTTCCCTCCCTCCCTTCCTTTCTTCCCCTCCTTTTTTCCTTCCCTCCCTCTCTCTTTCCTTCCATGTGTATTGCATATGTACATGTGAATACATGTGTGTTTAAGTGCAGGCGTGTATGGGGGGATCAGAAGGCACTCTTAAAGTTAGTTCTCACTTTCCATCTTGTTTGAGAAGGGGGTCTCTATTTTGGTTGGTTAAATGTCACCTTGCCACAAAATAGAATTATTTTAGTTTTTAAAATTATTAGCAGGGTGCCTCAACCAAAGAACTGTGGTAGATTGCTGGCCGTTTGTTCTCTCATCCTTCCTCAAGCTGAAGACCCCCAGCTCGGGAGACCCTTCCTCAAGTCTCAGGAAATCACGACCACCCAAAAATCACAAGAAACCATACCTGGATGCAATCAGCAGAGGTTTATTGGGGAGAGTTGGCTAGTCAACGGTCAAAACTGCTCGTCCACGCAGGAACAGAATTTTAACAAAAGGCACGCAAGCTGAGGGTTTTTTTTATAGCATGGGGTGGGTAAAGGAAGGCATTTTCGAGTAGTTACACATGATTGCTTGTTTTACAAATTTTGAACATAACACTGGGAAGACCAAGGGAGGGAGGGGTAACCAAGAACAGTGGAACATTCCAGAGGAATCCAGCCCAAATGATCCAGAGTCATGTGAAAATCACTCTGCACACTCATTCCTCTCAAGAATGTAGCTTTACCACATCACTGTGCCCCACCCTGTCATTTACCAACTATTTCAGATTAACTATTTTTCTTCCCAGAAGCTTGAGGAATGTTAATCCAGCAAGTGTCCTCTGATTCAGGGATAATGTCCTCCACCCGGAATGTGTCCCGGGGTAGTGAAAATCTTACATTCAGTTCCGCCTTCTGGAACTTGCGCTCTTTCTGCTCAGGTCTAAGGGCAAAGAAAAAGCCTGCATATTTTTCACAAAATGGTCTTTATAATTTTTCACTCTACAAAGCCCCAGAGCTAATTCACCCTGCTGTGGTGAGGCTTCCTTCATGGATATCAGGACCTGCATCTTTCATCATGGACTAAGGATAAACAACTCTCTAGGAACCTTCCAGAACAGAACTGCTGAGGCCCCCACCTTACAGAATGAGCAACTACCTGTTTTTCAGACTTTCAGGTGTGAGACTGCTGTTGTTGCAATTTTAATGTAAGCTGACTTAATACAATTTTTAGTTTTAATTTTAACTTCATTTTATGTGTATGAATGTTTTGCCTGCATGCATGTCTGTGTAACGTGTGTGTCTGGTGCCTGCAGAGGCCAGAAGAGGGTGACGGGTCCCCTGAAACTGGAGTTACAGATGGTTGTGAACTACCACGTAGGTGCCAGGAATCAAACTCTGGTCCCTTGGAAGAGCAGCCAACGCGCTTAACTGCTGAGCCATCTCTCCAGTCTCATTGATTTTTACGTATATATTCATCCCAGTGGTTCTGTGTGGTTTTGTTTTTGGGTTTTTTTGTTTTTTTGGTTTTTTTTTTGAACCCTAATACAGGATTTCTAACTGCTCACCAGTGTGTATGCCCACCACATTCCAGAGGTTCTCCTGCCTCAGCTTGCCACCATGCTCTATGTAGATTACGGCATGTGCTTCTGTGCCTGGTTTTTATGTGAGTCTTGGATTCATTCTCAGAACCTCACACCTGAGCTGGAAGTGCTTTATCTACTGAGCCACCCCACCCCCATACATCTTGGTCCTTATCCACAGAAGGCAGCTTTGGGAACTTAGGGGTCCACTCCCTCCTTACTTATGAACTGAAAGATTATCTTGCTCAGTTTGCATTTTCTTTCTTTCTTTTTTTGAGAGAAGCTTCCTCTGTGTAGCTCTAGGTTCTGGTCTTGTTTTGTAGACCAGAATGACTGCAAACTCAGAGATTCACCTGTTTCTGCTTCCCAAGTGCTGACATCAAAGGTGTGGGCCACCATGACCAGCTTGAAGTTTGCATTTTCAAGATATGCATGATTTTATTCTAGGAGGAATCTGCCCTTAGAGGCCTTCAATTCAGAGGAAGGTAAGTTAAAAGCCAAGTCAAATAATTAGAAATAATCACTCCCCTCCAGGGCAAACTGCCATCTTCGTCAAAGACACTCACTGATGGACGGTCTTCAGCTCACCTATAAGGTGATCCTTTTCTAGAATCAATTTTGCCTTTCCCGTTTCCCTCCCTCAAGTTTCACTAGACCTGGATCCTGAGTGATAGCTCCAGCCACTGAAAGGTTCTGCCCACTGCTGCAGGAGGAAGGCAGGACCCTAATCTAAGCAAGCTGTGAGTCCCTCATGGTTACAGGTCTGGGAGAGGTTATGGGAAAAGGAGAGACCATTGTTTACTGAAGCAAGTATGTAGTGCTATGTTAAGATATTTCCACTACCATCCTCACTCACTCTAGACTCTGGGTGGATGAAGAGAAAACAGGACCATGTGTCACTGGATGCTGCTGCTTTTTGGCCAGATGTGACCTGACATCATCAATTGTAGAGCCTGGTTTTGGTCTGCCTCTTCAAGGCAGCTAGCTTTTTTGTGTCCCTCATCTTCACCCCCAAAACACATTCACACCTGTAGCCTGATGGGTCTCTCCCATCTCTCTAAAAGGAGAATCTTCGGAATTTCCCACCGTTTACCTTCCAGAGACACTCCTGTCCCTACAGTTGCCTATTAATTTTCATTTAGCAGTTAGCTGGTGTCACATGACTCCAGCATCTGGGTTGACAGCACTGAAGTTACAGAGAGACAGAGTGTAAACATCTTTTACCAGCTGTCCTGGAATTCGTGCTGTAGACCAGGCTGGCCTTGAATTCCCAGGGGTCCACCTGCCTCTGCCTCCCAAGTGCTGGGAATAAAGGTGTGTGTATGCCACCACCCCCTGGCTCTTTACCAATTCTTCAATTTTAATGTCATGAAGTTTTCTGTTCCACACTATATATGTACTCATCTACATAGAGAATTGAGATGGCTTATTGTTGTGGTTAATATTAAAATTGCTGGCACCCAATGTGTCTTGTTGTCATGGGGCTACCATGTTCCTGACTAGACAAAGTCTGGGGCCACGATCGATGGCTGTTCTTGCCTTTGCTACAGCTCAGGCAGGCCAGAAGCACTGGCCCTGCCACCCACAAGATGCCAGAGTGAGAAATGGCTCTGCCGATCTACTATGCTGTCTCCACCATGCTTGGCTAAGCCCAGACCATCCATGCAGTACACAGTAGAAATGAGACTCTAAAGCTTAAAGATTATCAAAGGCTTTACATGTTTGGTAATGTTCAATAACAAGATGCCCACACAATCAGAGGAGTTTCCTAATTAACTAACCTAGATGTAAGTTGTCCCCCAGGACTGCTCTCAAAACATGCATGGTTCTCCATGGCTCCTACTTCTCTGCCTTCTAGCTCTTCCTCTTCCTTCTCCCACATTCCTCTCCCTCGCTCCTCCTACATTGCCGAGTTTATTGTAAAATATCCAGCTACAGCTTATAGTAAAATATACTTTAAAAATTAAATCAAACTTCAGTATTTATTTGAAAACTCTACTGTTTGCAATCGAGTTTCATGGAGTTCTCACTGTTTGAAATGGCCATACACATGGAGAGAAGTAGGTACCGTCCATTCCCTCACCATGCTCGGTTCCAGAGGCAGATGTGTATGCGAGGTTTCTCAGGCACATCCATATGCACAGGAAATGACTATTGACATAATCTTTAAGCATAATATTCAAGATTATTCTCCAGTTTACAATTTAAAAGCTTCTGAGAGTTAAATGCTATGGCAGTTTATTATGAAGCATTTGAGTGACTGATGTGTATTTCAGTGAACAGGTTTCTCTGAGCTGAATCTAAGACTTGTGTAAACAGGAATGGAAATCCTTCTGGGTTTATGTAGTTAAGCAAGAATATTCCCAACTGTGCTGCCTTCCCATCTGTGTGCCACTCCCAGTCTGCAGGAAGCAAGTTTGCAGGATTTCAGATTTTTACAGGATTTTCTAGTACATCGTTCACACGTTAAACTGTCATCAGCTCCCACTATACAAGTATACAATCATTTCTCTGAGATGCACATCTTATATTTCTCTTGGGTTCTTTCAAAACTTGGAACCTTAGTTGTTTGATATGTTTTAAGTTACAGGAATAAAGGAAAAACGAAAACTCCAGAGTGTGCCGCTTGGAGGGGAGACAGCAACACCATGCCACTGTTATCAAGAAGGCCGCTGGAAACCTTCCAGTAATGAGTTTAGGAAAACATCAATTATTATCATCTTAGAGTAAAATCTACTTTTTCAAATAAAATATATAATTGACATAATTTGGGATAACACATAGAAAAGAGCATTTTGATGAAGCCATCTCCCCAAAAGCTAATAAATAGCTTTGGATCAGAGGAATATGATCTATACCTTTTGCCAGCAGAGCAGAACAAGACTGTTTTATGTACAGCCAACAAATTGGCTTGTCACAATGACAAATATGATTGACGCTCCGACCGGTGAGTGGTTCCTGTGACTGCTGCAAAGCCATCTTACCTGCAAAGATTGCCTCAGAAAGACACCGAGACACAGAGGCTACGGAAAAAACGATTAACATTAACTGCCTGTTTGCCCCCTAAAAAATGAACTTCTAGCACCTCAATACTGTCTCTTTAAATGAAAACCAGTGGTTCCCTTCACAGATATAAAATGAGGCCCTCTGAGTAAGAGAAATTATTGAATAATTTGAATTAAGAGACAATTTCAACTAAAATAATCAGCTGTACATTTCAATAGGGTCAATCAGAAGTATTTTGCAGTTTCTCTTTCTTGTTTTTTTTTTTTTTTTTTTTTTTTTTTTTTTATTGAGCAACCTGAGGTCTCACAATGTAGCTCTGGCTGTCTTGGAATTCACTATATAGATCAAATGGGCCTTGAGCTCTCAGAGAACCACCCGTCTCTGACTCCTCAGTGCTGGGATTAAAGGCATACACCACTATGCCCTGCTCTTTTACAGTTTCTTCTAAGTTAAAAAAAAAAAAAAAAGAGTGTCCATGCACCAGTAAGAAAGTCACTGTTCCCCAGGCGGTGGTGGCACACGCCTTTAATCCCAGCACTTGGGAGGCAGAGGCAGGTGGATTTCTGAGTTCGAGGCCAGACTCGGTTTACAGAGTGAATTCCAGGACAGCCAGTGCTACACAGAGAAACCTTGTCTTGAAAAACTAAAAAACTATAAATAAATAAATAAATAAATAAATAAATAAATAAATAAATAAATAGAAAGTCACTGTTCATGTCTACTTCATCCTTCCTGTAACTTTGTAGACAAGTGTGCATGGATACGGTTCTAATTTGAATGTGAAGCATCCCATATGGGCTGGCTCCTGAATTTGAATATCAGGTCCTCAGCAGGAGGTGCTGTTTTGGAAGGTTGTGGAATCTTTGGGTTTAGCTGGTCATTACATTAGGGGTGGACTTTGAGGGTTATAACCTGGTTGCTTCCAGCCTAAGCTCTTTGTTTTTTGTGTGAAGACTGGGTGTGACAAACTGTCTCATGTTCCAGCTTGCACAACCAGGAACCAGATCAGTGGCATGCAGTCCCTGAAACTGTGAACTAAAAGAAATGCTTCCTCTCTTAAGTTGCTGGTCACAGAGATGAGAAAGTTAACAGACACATATGCTTTTGAGTGTAGCTTTATTGATGAGTAGTTCACATAACAACAAGCTGCAATGTACATATTTTTGATGGTCAGGAAAAATTACAACTAGTTTTCTTTCTAAAATGGCATTTTCCTGCCCCTAAATGATCATTACAAAGAAAATTTAAATGGAAAATTCCAGTGGGAAAGCTCATGAAGTGAAGGAAATTTAACTGAGGATTTCTTCTGTAGATTATGTCACCCAAATATATCAGTCATTGCCTTCCACTCTGCTGAGGACACCATGGTGAGGGCACGAACACCAAGTTAGTGTCTTCCTCAGAACTGTTTCTAGAAAAATCCAGAAAGATTTTTCACCTACCATGTTCAAGTTATACAAAAAGACAAATGTACGTTTAACAGACTAGTTCTCAATTAGCATTTTATCTTAGTAATACCCAGTTAGTGTGCATCATGAATTAAAGCAGCCTGACCTTTTGAACCTGTAGTTGAAAAGATGCAACTTCTTTGGGATTGTTTTCAATCTTCTTAAAGCTGTTGGTATATTTATCACTTTGTAGAGTGTGATGAACTACACTTCTTGGACATGGAGATATTTGTAAGTGGGTAAATAGAACTGAGTTACAACATCATAGGCAAGGTTCTATTTAATAGGATGATATACAAAAGTAACAATTCAACAAGTCCTATCTGTCCCCACCCCACAAATGCTCTAAAATTATGGCCAAACTAATAGGTTATTATAATTACCAAAAAAAAAAAAATCATTAGATGAAATTTTTACTACAGTAGTGTTTGCAGGTTCATTTAAGGTAACTTTAAAGAAAGTTTGACAGTTTCACATCTGGCCTGACCATGTCTGTGTTAATAGAACTCTAGCATGATGAACACTCCTAAAACCCTCCAGTCTTTCTTCAAGTAACCTGGCAAGGACCAGCCCCACCAAGTACACAGTATAAGAAGCATTCTCTGCATACCCAGGGCAAGGGCGTCATGACTGGAAGGATAACAGCCACAGTGAGCAAACTATACTAATTTTCTGCTGCAGAGAGTTAAAATTATGAAGAAGATTGTGCAGAGGCTTTAGTGAATGAACCCAACTGCAGATCAAAGAGAAACTGTCCAGGAGGAGGCCGAAGCGCTGGCTGTGAAAGGGCCAAGTTAGTCCGAAGTCACTTATGTTATGAAGATGATAAGCCATGATGTTATTATTCACTTCAAACAAAAAAATTAATTTCACTCCTTATGATAAGAACTATGCTACATCTCCTGTGCAAGTGAAGTTAACAGTGAATGGCTGAGTCCAAATTATATTGCACTTTTTCTTTAATACTAAATGACTGGGTGAATGTAGTCATAGAAATTTAAGTGCACACACAACTATATTCTACAGTAATGCGTAGAAAGCAAATGACATGTCAACAAACTTCACTGGTCACATGTAAAGGAAAATAATCACATTAAAATAAATAAAACCTACAAACTATCAGATATAAACCAACATGGCCACAGGTTGAATCATCTGAACAGCAGGCTTGGCTGTGACCTCATCTTTAACTTCACTGCCGCAGGCTTTTGGCAGACTGGGCTGCGGGAAAGTGGGGTTTTTGACTGTTACATAAATTCAGCCAAGTCCACTAATAGGTCTTTTTCCTTGCCAATCTTAAGTTGAGTTTAGCAACTTTAAAACTGAGTTCTCAAGAAATGAATAAACTTCACAGCTGGAAGAGGGAATCATAAATCTAGAAGAGGTGGGGGGGGGGACATGTCAGCAAAGGAATGGGGTTAAGGTCTCATCTCCGTATACTCCATTCTGGAGGTTCATTAATATTTTCCCCCAAACCTGTGTACTGATGATTCTGGCCATATGGGACTTCTGAGATTTTCACTTCATAAAATCTGTTAGCATATTCAACAATTGAAGTAAATGTCAGAAAACAATCTATCTTATTTGTTTTGAGAACCTTTGGGATGACAGGAAGTTAGAGCCGGCATCATCCAAGCAAGAGCTCTGCTAACACTTCTCCTGCGTGGTCTTCTTTTATTACATTATGTGTTTTCTGGGTGGGATGTGCACACCCTCAGGTGGAGGTCAGAGGACAACATTCGGGAGTCACTCCTCTCTTTCCACTGTGTAGGTTGTGGTGCTGAACTCATGATGTCAGGCTTGGAGGCAGGCACCTTTACCTAGTAAGCCAGCCTAAGCTGATTTTCCAGTGATTTGTTGAATACAAATCGTTGGTATAGTCAGAGGAGAAGGTGATCTCTGGGCCTGTGTGGTGTGTGGTGCAGCGAGAAAGGTCCACTGGTTCATATGGGGGCAGACTCAAGCCTGAGTTTATCTGTGTCAAGAGACTGACTCACAGTTCAGATCACAGGCAGAACGCCCACATCAGTGCTGAAAACGCTGCTTCCCAGGCTGCCTGACTATCCAGGCTGGGAAAGGAGACAGGGTGGATACGGTGTTGCCGGGAGAAAGTGATGAACCCAGGCAGCCAGCGACTCCTGAGCCCTGTTCATACTGGCCTGTATGGTTAGATGTTAATATTGACTAAGCACTTGAAAGGTGATCATACCATGTTTCATAAAGAAAAACATTTCTAATATTTCATATACATTTTCTACCTGGAAAAAATAACTACAGATAAAAGTTACTCCAACAATCTTCACACACACACAATAATGATCTTATATCTTCTAACTGAAATGGCCAACTCATAGTACATGCTGGCTTTCACAAAAATTGAATATAAACACATTTTATTTATTTTTTGAGACAGGGTCTCATTGTGTAGCCCTGGCTAGCCCCAGACTATGTAAAGCAGGCTGGCCTTGAACTCATAGAGATCTGCCTGTCTTTGCATCTTGGAATGCTGGGATTACAGACACACCACCATGGTTGCTCCACGTTTTACTTCCTAAAACTAAAAGGGTTGTATTCATATCAGCTGTTTAGTTTGTAACAGACACACTACAGACAATGTATGCATTGTTTGGGTGTGTACAGCTTTCTGTGTGTCTTTCATTTCTTCTAATAGCTTCTCTTTACTATGTAGCATTGACACAATGACTAAATAAGCTATATATTTTTCTAGAGGGCTGATTATTCTATTCCACATTTATTTATACATAATTTGATATTTAACTACAGGTTTCAATGTAAACTTTCAGAAACAGTGTTTGTTAGGCCCAATACAATAAATACAATTATTTCACAGTCTTTAAAAATAATAGCTACCCCTCTGGCAGAGCCCAGCAGGCAGCCTAGGGCTGTGGGGCCGTTGGAGCGTTGTTATGGCTGGCCTTTTCTCCAGAGACAGAATGCTTCAGAAACTGACCAGTTGCACCCATATACAGTCTTGATCGCATGGGCCACTTCTGAAAAGAGAGTACTCACGTAAGAATCTGAAAGCTAGTACCTATGACAATGAAGGTAGATAATACTTAAACTTTAAGACACATTAATGCTAGTGAGATTTATTTAGCTAGTAAGCATTTAAATGATGAAGTCTGTGAGACAACATGAAGACTGTTTAGCAATACTAGTGATACAAGTGAAGGCTTTGATTATAAGTGTAAAAATAACATACTTGAGTGTTTGACAAGAGAAAGCCTACATCTGTATTTTAATTCCAAGCTAAACCTAAAATAAAATTAAGTTTAAAACATTAGTTCTGAAGAAGCGGTGCTCAGTTATATAGACAGTGTACATCAGCTAAAAGTGGCATTAAAAAGACAAGCAGGTGGCCCTAACAGCAACGGCAGGCAGCTCCACAAAGCAGCCTGCACGCTTGAGTCTGGGTTTTCTCTCTCATGGTGGGTGATTATAGATAATGTTCTTAATGTTTTCTAATACACATGAATAAACAATTTTAAACATTTACAGCCTAAATGGCCACTATCTACAGGGACAGACAGGATCACTCTGATTGGAGGGTGGCTGCAATTGTTTGGGGCAGCATCATTTGAACGTCAATGTGCACACACTGAGGCGCAACATTGTCTCTCACAAACGGGGGACATTCTCATATATCAGAGAAAACTGAAGAAATCGGAATAAAGATGTTAGTAAGTGGGTGTGTGACGCTCCCTGGAAAGCCACTCTCTGTGGCAGCCAACAAAAGTCCTAAAGTCTCCAGACATGATCAGGGAGAACAGCCCTGACTCTCCCTCCCCACTAAGGCGTGTTTGTTCTATTTTCAGCTTGTTTTAAATCATATGCATCATAAATTCCTAGGTTTGCATATAAAGCAATAAACACTTTGGCATCTCCATGTGCACGCATGCATTGTTATGCTTTGTTCTCTATTTTAAGGTATATTTCAAATGATGTTGTTTTGTTTAAATGTGTAAAAATATAGCCACTAACCAGAACTGAGCCTGAATTAAAGATCTTTAAAAATGCTCTCTTACTCTAATGAACTGAACCCCAAACAACAAGAGCCCACCGTTTTAAAATTCTTGTTTATCATCATTCTGGACAGTGACTCTCATGGGGTTTGGCATTAAGAGAATCATCTGTACCATTTAGGCCCCTAGTACTGACTGAAACTGCCAATTTCCCAAGTTAAAAAAATAGGTCTAGGCCATGCCGCAGAAGTTCAGTTCTTAAATCCCTCTTCCAGTTAAATGAGCAGAAGCCAGGACCTTGAAAACTCCAAACATGGGCTTCAGCCCTGACCATACCTCCCTCCACATCTGTGAGACTCTCAAGTCCCTAGTCTAACATGCTCAGAATACTGGTAAGAAGACCTGACCTTTCAAAGTGACAGAACTGGAATATTTGTTAAAATGCTGTTAGTAATTTGTGTAGCACTTAGTAACACTTTGTATTACAGAAATAGTAACTTTAAGGGCTACCTATGGAAGTTTATAATGAGGCTTTACTTACTCAAAGTAAAATGATCAGAATGTTTTTATTACCTTTGTATTAAAGATAGACTTAATATTTAAACATTTTGACAGTGTTCATAAAATGTAGGCAGACAATTTCAACAAAGTCAAGTTTCTGTTTTCAGAAACTACACAGCTGGTGTTATAGACTTTTCTTAATCAATATAATATTCCTCTTTACAGTGCTCTACCACAATTTATCTTCTTATTTTAAGCTCCATATTGTAATCGTTTAGGGAAGGGATTGAGTCTTACAGTCTTATTCCCTGTCCTAAAGCAAAGGTTTCTACATAGTATTAATTAAAAATTTGATTTTAAACCGCCATTTTCTAACTCTTCAATTCATCAGTTTCATCTTTTATGAGATAATTGACCTTTTATAATTACCTCCACGTTTAGAAATTTAGATATCATGAGCATGCACTGTCTTTTAACATCAGACAGAAAATTAGATTGATTTTCCTTAAAACAGTTCTGATGGAACGTGGCACGTGGTCAAGTGCAGCGCTGGCTTGCTGTGCCCGTTTCTAATGCTGTTTCTAGCATTTCACAACCAAGAAAGCCTCATGAGACACTGAGGTGAAAGACTTAACCTCCTTCTAGATTTTTATCAACTGTGAGGAAGGTATTTAACTTCTGCTTATGGTACTGAAATCTCAATGTTCAAATAGACTTTCTTAGAATATATGACAAGCATCAAGTCAAGGATAACTATTAATGAGATATTTGGCTCCTGTTAATTTAATGTTCACTGTAATACAAAACTCTTAATTGTAATGAGTGACTTTTCAGCTAGCACATCATAAAACTCGGGGATGGAATGAGTTCTATCACTATTATAAATAATATCTCACATTTTCACATTTAACATTTGAACTGTTTTAAGTCTACCACCATGTTAATAATATTTTCAAGGTAAGTTTTGTTAAAATGCACTCTATAATTTCAAGCACAAATAAAGTTAGAGGGTGTGTTTTATTACATTTCAACAAAATGTAATTCCTCATTTTTGTTAATTTATAATCTATTCAACACCTAGATACTTAAGATTAAGTTCTAATTGTGTGTATTTGTGTTCAAATACTTCAGAACAGGGTGACACAAATGTGAACACTTAAATTTAGAAAATACAGAGACTCTTCATTTTGAAGAGAAAGTTCAACGGAAGGTTTCAAAAGAAATCTAGAAGATGATGATGCAGAGGCTACCGAATGACAGGTCGTATGTCACACTCATGACCACGTCACATCTATGTAAAGAAAGCATGCAAAACGGTTTCTCTTGGCTAATTTGAATACAGATCAATTCACTCAACATACATGCCAATCTAATATGACAGTTACAGGAAACATTATTGGTTTTTTTCTAACATTCTTGGTAGCTGTGTAGTCCACAAGATTTAATTGTGGTTGAAATTTTACTCTATGGGGATGCAGAATGCTCTCGTTTGTTTTGGCAGTATTATTATTATTATTTTTTTAATAATTACTTTAGGGGCCAAGAATTAGTGCCATGATTCCGTTTAATTCATGAAGCCTTTGGAGTAGCTCAAGAAAAAGACGGTAGGAATGTAATTACTTAAGTTAAAGACACTTGACACTCTGAATGTAACTTAGTTGATACCAGGTTGTCAGAAGGTACAGCAGCTTTCCCATTTTTAACCCTGAAAGACCGAAAATCTTTACGGAGCTACAGAGACCTGTATGCGAGCCCAACTAGAATTAAATGTTCCAGCCTCCTGATCGCAAACTGTTAAGGTCCTCTTGTAGTAGGGACCTTGTCACCATCGCCGCTGACCCAGGTGGCTGGGAGGAATGCGGGCTCTGTGGTATCTGCTCGGGCGCTGACAGTGTGGCTCGAGGACTCTCAGCCCAGAAGTGTTGCTTACCTTAACTGGGTGCAGATAGCCGTCACCTCGCAAGGCGCCCAGGCTGGGGTCTCCCGGAGCTTCGGTGTCGTCCTGCAGGCTGCGGGTGAGGTGGGCGATGTAGGTGGTGGCCAGCAGCAGCACGTCCAGCTTAGACAGCTTGGTGTCCGGCGGCACGGACGGCAGCGTGCGCTGCAGCTCCAGGAAGGCGTGCCGCAGGGTTTGCACCCGGCTGCGCTCCCGCGCGGCGTTCGCGGCGGCTGGACGGCCACCCCCGGAGCGCGCCGCGACCACGCCGGAGCCTGCTGGCCCGGCCCCGGTCCGTCCTGGGCTCGAGTCGCGGGCGGCGGTGGCGGCGGTGGAGGTGGCGGTGGCGGCGGCCAGGGGGGCGGACTCTGCTCTGTGTGGGCTGCAGGCAGGACGGCCGCGCTCCATAGCGGCTCCGGTTCCCGCGGCGTGCACTGCAAAGAAGAGGGGCGGCCGTGAGACAGGGCACCGCGGGCTTGCCCTCGAGTCCCCAGGTGCTGGGCTGCTCCCAGAAGGCGCACAGGGCTCAGCCTCCGGTCCCCGCATAGACACCTGCCCGCCCGGGGAAACGGTGCTGCGGGACCCCGGTCTCACCTCGGACTTGGGTCACCTCACCTTCCCCCCCAACCCCTCGCAGCGGCCGTGCGGGGTTCGGCTGAGCAGGGCTAGGCAGCCAAGGGCGTCGAGCCGGTCACTCCATCCGCGTCCAGCCTCTGCGCCTCCTTTTATGTGGTCGTCCGAAGCCAGCAAGTGGGAGCCAACAAAGCCACGTCGGGCCGAGAGGGTCGCCCACCCGAGCCCTTAGGTTAGGGGTAGCCTCGTCCCGGAGCCGCCCCCTCCGCGGACAGACTCATCAATCAAACCACCCGGGGGCGGGGCGGACGCCTGGCCCCGCCCCTCTGGAGGAGGTTGAGACTAGTTTACGGTGGCCAGGCTGTTGAGAGACCCCGCGGTTTAGGGCAGCGGGACTTTAGCAGAGCCGCCGAGTGTGCGTCCCCGCCCGTCTTTAATTCCACAAGGTAAAGATTCTTGCAGTACAATCAGTACACCGTGTCCTAGAGTCCCGCCGCCGCCGCGGCCGCCTTCCAGCCTTGGCACCCGCTCGCCCATAGGCTCAGGCTTGCCCGGTGGCGGCGGGACTCAGCGCTGCAGCTCGCCCGGCCTTCCCGGTGGCGGACGCGGTCCTCGCCTCAGCCGAGCCAGACTCTCATGAACCGGCTTAGGAAGCAGTGAGGTTTCCTCTTTGAAGGCTCTGAGTATCAGATATAAAATGTCACAGAGGACCCGGCTCGTTTATAGAGTTTATAGAACATTTCGCTGCAGATTTCTAACTTTCCACGTCGGCAATACCTAGCAGTAAGATAGCAACTCAAGACTTCTTATACCGGGATGGACCAGAACGTGGACTTGTTAGTGAAACAGGGTGATTCTAAGACTGTAATGGGCTTTGGCCTTTAGAAAGCACACTCAGATTTCCTGGATTCAAGAAAGACTCATATTGAATAAGAAACCACATTTTATTTCCTGGTAAATTTTATTTAACAGCTAATAAAGTAAATAGATCCCAGAATTCACACACGTAAAGCAAAGTCTCAGATTCTATAAAGAAACAAACAACTTACACACCGAGATAAACGAAGTCTACAAACCCTCAAAACACGCTGTTGCCTAGTTTATGAAGAAATCAAATCACTCGAGGTTGAATTTACTTTTTCTCAGACAAATTTTCCTTTACTTTTGGGTTTTGGAGAAGGTGAGGTTCATGTATATCGCTTTCTGTTAGCAAGCTTTCAGATTCCTTCAAGGACAGATTCCTGTAGTTACAAACAAAACAAACAAAAATAACACACCAGCACTTAATTAACTTGGCATGCAGAAAAGATGATAAAGAACCCAGGACGTACTAACGGTGGAAAAGGCTCATAACTAGCTAGGCTTCTCTGCTTTGAGAGGTGCGCAGACATGAGGTTAGGTGGGCTGTGGCTGTGCAGAGGTGCCTGGAGTTCCTTTAGTGCCTGGCACATCACTCTAGCTAGCCTGTTGCACTCCTGCTGCCTGTGTGTGCCCTGGACAGCACTCGCTGGCAGCAGAGCTTGTGTTGGCCAACAGTTTGTGAGAAGAAAAGACTGCCGTCCACAGAACAGACCACGGAGCCTCTCCTTTTATAGTCCAATCTTTGCTATTCTAGGCAGACTGATTCTAAGTCCAAATTCCTGCAAGAGGCTTTTATACGTAAATTTCAGTCACTTTCAATATAGGTAATTCTAAAACTTCACTATTTCATAAGTAACAGGTGCCATATGGCACTTTTCGTGTACTTTATGGGTATATTCTCATTTTGCCTTGACAAAAACTGAGGATGGGGTTCCCAGGGATTGGGCAACTTGCCCAGTGTTGCATACCTAGAAAATGGCTAAGGCAGAGATCAAACCAAGTAGATTGTCTCTGACGTTTATAATCTTAGCCATACTATTGAGTATTTGTAGTTTTGCAAAAGTTTTTGTGTCTACTATTAAGACGAATATTTTAGATTGAATGACACATTGTTAGCAGTCCACATACATGTTCATTGAGTATCTTTCTTTGAAGGTTTTAGTTTTCAAAAAGTATAACATTAGAATGCTGTAGATTTTATTCATTGAGTGTGGTATAAGTCTAAGAATCATTCTTAAGTCTTTTTAAATATGTTGAGTTATAATGTTAAGATTTGTCTTTATGATTAATGCTAAACAACAAATAGCACATAGCATAGAATAAAACGTTTAAACATTTTATATTATACACATACTTTGTATACATTTAACAATAAATTGGTTTCAACTATTTGTTGTTTAAATTAAAGAATCACTCATTGTTTAAATTAAGGAATAACTTTTAGTCTAGTATGGTGGCACATGTCTTTAATCCCAGCTCTCAGGAGGAAGAGGCAGGCAGATCTCTGTGAGTTCCAGGCCAGCCTAGTCTACATATAGTCAGGGAAAAAAAAAAGAGATCCTGTCTCTAAATAACTAACTTTTATAGTTAATTTACCCCTTTGAGTGCATAGCTCACGTCTGAGAAGATGTGTATGCAGTACTGTGGGTACCATGAGAATAAGGACACAGAACACAGAGTCAACCCACCTCCAGTTCCTGGCTAGTTCTCATCTAGTTTCTATCACAATGGCCCTTTTGCCAAAATATTACACAAATAGAAGCACATAGTAGGTTTCTTTTAAAGTCTATCTACTTTTATTTAATCTTTTGAGACCCATTCATATTTAGTCATCAATGGTTCATTTCCTGTTGGTGCGGAATAGCATTCTTTGTGTGTGTGTGTGTGTGTGTAGATACATATATGTTACAGGTTGTTTATTCATATCCCACTTGAGATACATGTAGTTGCCTTACGTATTTGGTGATTACAATGACCACATTATAAACACCCAGGTAGAGTTTCTCTTGGGTGTAGACTTTCATCTGACTCGGGAAGTTTTCTGTGCGGGGATTGGACTGTATAGTTAACTTTGTAATGAATCTAACTAGTGTGCTCCTCCTCATTTGTCAGCTCCTGTTTTAGTGTATGAGTTCTAGGAACTCCATATCTAATCAGTATTTGGAGACTTGTTTTTATTTCTTATCCATTCTAATGTGTTATTGTGAGGCAGGGTGGGCATGTGTGAGCAGGTACATGTGGAGGCTAGAGATTTGGTGTCCATGTCTGTCAGTTTCTCTACACCTTTTGTGTTTGTGTTTATTATTTTTTTGGTTTTTTTGTTTTTTGTTTGTTTATTGTTTTGTTTTTTGTTTGCTTAAAATTTTTTGAGCCAGAGTTCCTCACTGAGCCAAGATCTCACCGATTTGCCTAGGCTGGCTGACAGTGAGTGAGTGGCAGGGATCCACTCGTCCCCGCCCCCTATGCTGTAATGGGATTCCAGGCCTATGCTGTTGCTCTTCTGGGCTTTATGTAGGTGCTGGGGATCGCAACACAGGACCTCTTGCACTTCTGACAGAGCCAGCTCTCTACTTGCTCTAATGTGTTAAAGACAAAGACTGAACACGTGATTTTAGAGCCTAGAGCTCTTGCTTGCCGGCAGCTCTAGTTTCTCAGGTTCATGTATACCTGCCCACGCGGCTCGGGGCCTGGGTGCCTGCAGTGCTTTTAGATGCACAGGGATCTGCTTGTCCATTCATCTTAGTCACGTCCTCATTTGCGTGACCTGTACATTCTTGGACCTGGGAATAGTCTTAGTGGAGTCATAGAGAGCTTCGCAATTGGAGTCAGAATATTCTTGTATTAAAGAGGTCTAGTATTTAAAAATTGTTTGAAAAATAAAGATTTATATTTCAAAATATATGCCTTTAAAAATGGGAAGCAAAAGTTATGTTAAATTAGGCTTATATTGGCAGTATTGAAGCCAGAATTCCCGAACACTAGGTTAGTCTCTTACAGTGGAAATCTTTATGTTGCTTTCCACTGTTCTTGGGGATGTCTCTTACTTTCAAGAGACTTTGAGAACTGCAAATCAAGATGTTAGTATTCTATCTCCTTATACACACAATGCTTATTTTGATTGTGAAATTAAGTATACTGAAGCAAAGAGTATCAAAACAAAACTAAAAGCATTTGATTTTGCATATAAGTTTATGTAGAAGCATCCTAGAGTTGTATGCCTAAAAATATTACCACAGTTCCTAAAATTCTTTTTGAAGCACATAGATCTGTTATTACTGTTTAAACACAGCCTCACCAGTAGTGAAAGCCAGTTATTTTAACTATTAGAATATACTGTTAAAAAAAGATTTATACATATGTAGGTGTTCTATCTGCATGGACATATACACAGCAGAAGGCAGTGGATCCATGGGTCTACCCTCATAGACAGCTGCCATATGGGTGCTAGGAATGGAACTCAGGATCTCTGGAAGAACAGCGTGCCAGCAGCAGAAGTGCTTTTAACTGCTGAGCTACCTCTCCAGCCCTTTAATTCAAAGAAACTTCCTCCCACAGCTTGGCAGATACCTTAACTAGGTATTTCATAGTTAACCAGCATGGAGGGAACACATTCCTCTGAATTACAAGTCCCAGGGATTCATGTTCCTTAAAGATATCTAAAAGCCAGCATAACCTAACCCTTTGCAAACGTAATTTTAAATTAGCAAAATACATGGGTCTGTGGTTATCAGCACTGCTTGGACTTGGGAGATAGTTAAGTAACCATATGCTCTCTTCATGGCATAGCGCTGGACAGTCGTATTCTCAGTGGATCTTATGAGAAGCAGCTAAGGGTTTGGTGTCTATTTTTTAAATCGCTAAGGTTCAAGCACCTTATAGCATATTTGAAGAGAGGAAACATCTGTCAGAGGTGCTCACTGTGACAAATATAGAGGGAAGCGACAATGTGTGGTGCTTTTGCTTATTTAATTCCATACATTAATTTTAATTGAACAGTGAAGGCATTTGTTCACAATCAGTCTTTAAATAAAAAATAGTTTAGACCTAATCTTTAATTAAAGCATACTTTGATAATATCAAGTTCAGTTTGAGGGTCAAAAACAACGTCAATAAGTCTGACTTTTCCCTCCCTGCAGGGAAAGTAGGCTTGTGTAAATATACACATGTAGACTGCATGCATTTATAAGAGACAGGGAAAACATTCCCCTGTCTTCGGACAGCTGTTGCTTTGCGGTGCTCCAATTTGCGAGCAGGCACAACTCCCAATGTGCAGAGCCCTCAAGGAGTGTGCAACAGATTGTTGCTTTTGGAACGTGTACTGCTTTCAAGTCTGCAGGCTCCTCACCTTGAATGTTAAATATAGCTTGTAAAAATATATTGTGGATAGCACCTCACTTTCACCTTTAAAATAGTTAAGGGAACGAGTTGCTTCAATAGATTTTCTTAGAAACTGAAAATAATCTGATCTTTGTGTTTGTATTCAAATGGTGTGTGTTTGTGTTTAGATGGTGTGTGTGTTTGTGATCAGATGGTGTGTGTGTGAGAGTATGTGTGTGTTTGTGTGTGCGCATGTGTGCACTTTCGTACACATTGGGTCTTAAACACATACTAGACACGATACTAGACAAATATGCTCTACCGTTGATCCAACACTCCAGGCCAAAGTATTATTTTTTTCTTAGGGACATTTTGAAAAGCCAAAACATATATTTCCTTTCCTTCTTTTTAATGATTTACTTATTTTAAATTATTTTACGTGCACTGATGTTTTGTTTGCATGTGTCTGTGCAAGGGTGTTGGATCCCCTGGAACTGGAGTCACAGACAGCTGTTGAGCTGCCATGTGGGTGCTGGGAATCGAACTCAGGTCTTTTGGAAGAAGACAATTGCTCTTAACTGCTGAGCCATCTCTCCAACCCCTCCAGACCAAATTATTAATATGTTGTCTTTTGTACCTTACCAATCTTCCGATTTTAATCTCACCATCCTTTAGGATTTTTGTTTTGCTTTGACATTAACTTACTAAAGGTTGCATGGCTGCATTCATAGATGAAAGTGCAGAGCCATACGTTAACCTTCTGCCTTGTATGTGTGGCATGTTTCAATTGAAAATGGAAATTACATGCATGAATTGTGATACAGAAACGAAAATGGAAACTAACTCATTCGAACAAATAAGATTCTCTCTCCAAATTACTAAAATGCATCAGGCACACCCTAAAAAATTGTTTTTAAAACACTCAAGTGTTTTTAAAAGCACTTGAGGAACTTGTATAATATATTTGGTCACCTTTTATTAAAAAGAGACATAACTAATGTTACTATTCAATCAGACTTAAACCAAAACAATATTTGGCATGCTTTCAGAGAAAAGGTTTCCTGAGGAAATAGTAAACATTAGCACTTTGCCTAACATTTTTTTTTCCACAGCTAAAACTTAAAACTCTGAATTGAACGCGTTCAGTTTCACATGGTGGCAGAGGCGTCTCACAAACCTCCTGTTCTGCTGGCCTTGTTTAGAGCAGTTCATACTTGCAACAGAGGTGGTTTCTACTTTAAGAGCCGCCCTTCACTTGGAGGTTGGTTGGGATAGAGAGAAGAGCAGGCCCTGCTGTCTCAGTAGCGTGTTCCTAAGGATCTGGATGCTACACATGGATAGGGTGTGCTGTGTCAGCTCACTGTGGAGCTAATTACTACGTGGTCATGAATAAAGTTCAGCAACTTCGTCTCCTGAGGCCATGTTTATTCTCCTGGTTTGTTGTTTAATTCACCTAGGGACATACAAGCAGTACTTGTGGAAGTCCTTGGCAAAGAAACAAAATCTTGAAAAACAAAACAACAGCAAATAGAGCTGTCGAGTTTATAGGACATTGTCTGTCTTTAAGAGACTGTTTGGGTAGTGTGGGAGGCTCTGGTTTTGCAGGTTGTGTGTGAACAGCAAAACATGCTCTCATACAGCTCCCATGTTACTGCGAATGGAGAAGAGGCGAAAACCAAAACTAGGATTCCTTTTGCAGTCTTCCTCTCCTCCCTCCAAGAAGCACAGACCGACTCTAGGTCTGCACCACATCAGTCCTGAGCTGCCCTGCGGCGGGCAGGGGTAGGACTGGGCCCCAGTGCCTTCACGGGGCTTCTTCTGCTGGGCTTGGCTAGAGATTGTCAAGTCATGACTGGCACACAAGACCCTGAAATGAGCATCACACGACAGACGAGCCTGCCCTTCAGCGGGCAGCTCCGGAAAGATGAATACAGTTCCAATGTACATCCACTAGCTCTGATTACGTTCTCAGTGAGATATGTATTAGCCTTCATTATAGTGAAGAGCTCTATTGTAAGAATGACTGGGAGGCCAGCAGAGTAATCATGGGATTGCTGTTAAGTGCAAAGGAAGGGCTCGGCTGTAGCTCAGTAGACTGCTTGTCTTGCATGACTGAGGACCTTGGTTCAATCTCAGTACTTCTTGGGAGGGGCAAGGGAGGGAGATTAAACAAAGAGGGAAACTGTACATAACTAGGGAAAAGGTTGAAATAAAATGTATAGAATGTGTTAACAACTCTCAGCATTATATATCAGCATTGCCAACGTTATACATCAGTTGTGGCAGATCTGCTCCTCACATAGCTTGTAAAATATTTGAGATTAGGATTGTCTTATTGTTTTTTAAAAAGACAGGCACCCTTGGCTCAGGATGGCCTTGAACTTGCTGTTTAGCTGGTGACAACTGAGAACACCTAATCATCCTGCTTCAACCTCCAGAGTTCTGGGATTTTAGCTGGCCGTATGCCAGCCACTACTTGTTTGTAGTTCTATATTGTATTGTTTGATGCATGGGAAATATGTATTTTAGAATAAATGAGGTTATTTCCTGGATTGGTGTAAGTTTATATAGAAACAATGTGAATTTTTAAAAAAACAAAACTGTTTTCTCATTAGGAAGTTTGTAACAGATTTATACAAAGCTGAAATGAGTTTAGAGTCAAAGTTAGACTCAAGACTCAAACCTTTTTTTGGATCATAAACCCATTTGGGAGTGAATGAAGCTTCCAATGTCTCCAGAGAGAGCAGGCTCAGAACTTTTGTCTTGCAGCAGAGGAGAGAACAGTCTACATACTCTCTGTGCTCCTACTTTCTACTGCCATCTGTCACACCCTCTTCCTTCCACCCCATCACTAGAGCCCATCTGCCCAAGCCTCACTTGCCTTTGAGATGGTGCCTTTCCCCTGAATACTCAGATGTCTTTATCCACATCTTTAGGAACTTTCCTGCCCCTACCTTTCCCTCCCACCATCCCCACCTCTGCAGTTTTATGAGTGTTTGTGGTGACCAACAATGAAGTGTGTGTGTGTGTGTGTGTGTGTCTGTGTGTGTGTGTGTGTGTGTATGTGTGTGTGTTAAAAGGACAAAGGGCAGATAACTAGGAGGACCCCTCTTCGTTTGCGTTGACAGTCAGGTATCCCACTCCCCTGAAAAAGACAAACCATACAAACATTTGAAGGGACCTACCCTATGTCTTCAGTAATTGTAGTTTTATCTTCTTGGGAACATTTTGAAGATGCTTTTCCATGTACAAGATACCTCTGTACATCAGAGAAAAAGACTACTTTTGGCTTACCCACCTGTGGGTAATAAACAGGAACTATGTGATGTATTGTTTCAAAGTTACCTGTAGCATACAAAGAATTAAAAGCATCCTGCTTTGAAACTAATTACTAGATTATCAAATGGTATACATTAGTATCTTAAATTATATGTTATGGAATGGAATTTAAAAAAGACAAATCCACAGTAAAATCAATAATAAATTAATACACCAAATAAAACATCACAGACTCTTATACATAAAAAAACGCAAAAGAAAATTCATAGTTAATTCTTATAGAGAAAATGAACATGCTAGCATTAATATAAGCAATTGACTTAAATTTTGCTCTTCTAAATTTATTTTCAAAGTAACTTTTACAGCATGAACTAGTCATGTCTAATTGTTGG
Organism: Arvicanthis niloticus; assembly: GCF_011762505.2. Classification (NCBI taxonomy): domain Eukaryota; kingdom Metazoa; phylum Chordata; class Mammalia; order Rodentia; family Muridae; genus Arvicanthis; species Arvicanthis niloticus. Next base: position 35,487,838 of record NC_133433.1, on the reverse strand, counting down.
GATATGTTCATGTCTTTACTTGAGCAATTATTCTATATCATTTATGGTTTCCAGCTGTGATGTCCCTTTTAGTGGGGAAGGTCTTGTTTACCTTCAAGGTCTATAAAAGTTATTTGCCTGATGTTACCGTAATCTCAGATGCTTACTACTGAATAAGATCACCCTTTCTAGCTCTTTCTGAACTCTATCTGTCTGGCTCAAATTTCTCTCCGAGCTGACTGATTCAAACTGGCTTCTCTTGGCTTCTGACTAAATTGTTCTGCTTGGCCTTAAACTAACTCTGGCAATCTGTAATAATCTTCTTGCTCCTTCTCATTCTCTGGCTCCTTTTGTCTTCAACCTGTCTCTGTAGAACTGTCCTGGTAAAACTGCCTCTCTCTCTCTCTCTCTCTCTCTCTCTCTCTCTCTCTCTCTCTCTCTCTCTCTCTCTGATGCTCTTTTAAGTCCACTCTCTTTCCTGTCCTTGTGAATTGGACATATCCTATTTCTGACTCATTCTATCTTTTTCTGATTTGTCACTCTTTCTGCCCCTCAATTAGATGTCACTTTCAAGCATGGCTGCTTTCTTTTACAAACTAACTTTACCTATACGGTTTAGGATTAAAGGTGTGTACTAAGGATGTGTCTGTATTCCAGCCAGAGAGATTAAAGGTATGTGGCATGTCTGTATTTCAGGAGGATCACACAGACCTAGAAGGTCTTTGGCTGTGATCCCTTGCCAAAGTAGTCATGTTGCTGGATTAAAATTTCTCACAAAACCCCACTGCCTTCAATAGCCAATATCCAACATGCTTAATTATTTTTCCTAAGTATTAAGATTAAACTCATGGTCTCACCCTGAGCTACCCTGAAAATATTTGTTAAATCAATATATTAATCTTCCATGTGCTATGAAAACACTTTTAAAAAATGGAATCATTTTGGATCTTATTGAAGCACTTGATTATATTTCCAGTTTTAGTTTACATGGCTATATTTAAGATTACTTTTTAATTGTAAGATCATCGAAGAGGCTACAATCTATGTAATTTTACTTTAATTCCCTGTATAGAGCTACAAATTTAGAAAGCTTTTATACATACATATATATATATATATATATATATATATATATATATATGTATAAAATTACAATGTATAACAGTTGCTTCTCTTTGTTCTCAAAATCAGTAGGCTGATTTTGTTTGTCAAATGCTTTGGTGGGCAGGGGTGACAGAGACGTCTCAGTTGGTAAGAACACTTGTTTTGTGACCTTGAAGAGTAGAGTCTGAATCCCAGGATCTACACTGGGCAACTCACAAATGTCTGTAACTCTATCTCCCAGAGATCTGACTCTCTTGTGGACTTCATGGGCACCTGCATATATGTGTGCAGACTCGTGTGCAGACACACAGACATGGCTGGAGGATGGGAGAAGCACAAATCTGTAAAGCTGCTTACAGGGACATTAGATGCTGAGGTCTCTGGCCTAATGATGAGTGGATTTGTGATCTGGCAGAACTGGGGGGATGGTAAGGTGGGAGCAGGTCACTAGGGACATGTCCTTAGGGGCTTTAACTTGCCCTGGCTCCTTCCTTTGTTTCCTTTGCTTAGCCTTGTGTTTACCAAGAAGCCTACATCCAACGCTCTACTTGCATGCTTTGCCTAACACATGGGTGGAGCAACCACAGGCTCAACAATTTGGCATTATGAGCTTATATTTGACATTATAAATTCTTCCCCCGCAGGGCAGTGGTGGTGCACGCCTTTAATCCCAGCATTTGGGAGGCAGAGGCAGGCGGATTTCTGAGTTTGAGGCCAGCCTGGTCTACAGAGTGAGTTCCGGGATAGCCAGGACTACACAGAGAAACCCTGTCTCAAAAAACCAAAAATAAATTCTTCCCCCTTATTCCTGATCCCGGAGATAAGGAAGTAAGGCTCACGTTCTCCATCATTGCTAATCCCTGGAGCTTTTGTTTAGTTTGAGACAAGGTTTCATGTAGCCAAGGCTGGTCCTGAACTCCTGATTCTCTCATCTTACCGTCACATTCAATTTTTAAAAAAAGATTTGTTTATTTTTATTTTATGTGTTTTGCCTGCATGTGGGTGTTTTTACATAACTTTAACTTTTGTTAATTAGTTTTGTGCACAGTAGTTATAAAGGGATTAATAAGGGTTCCTTTGAGAAAATTAAATGGTTAACTTCAAACATTGCAGGCTTTAGTTGTCTGTGGATTACAAAACAAAACAAAAAACATTTGAGGTCTATGAAAGTGGAAGACCGCTTCCCGTCTGGTCTCCCTCTGCTGTAGAAGAGCACTTACTCATGTAGGAGCTGCTTGCATCCTCATTTCTGCTCCTCCTCTTCTTGCTGATTTTCTTGGCATCTTTGGATGCTTTCCAATTCATTAGGAATTGTCTTTCCAGATTTTTTATTTCTTTTCCATCAAGAAATTCTGGAGAAGATATGTATGTTAAAAGTACAGGATGTTATATATGCCCTCTTCTGGTGCGTCTGACGACAGCTACAGTGTACTCATATAAATGAAATATATAAATCTTTAGAAATATATTTAAAAAGAATTGAGAAAAATTCTTATTTATACACTTATTTATTTTTAACTTTACTGTGTGGTTTGTGCATGTGTATGTATTTCTGTGTGTGTGTGTGTGTGTGTGTGTGTGTGTGTGTAGTCCACAGACTGTTATCAATGGTCTAGCTTTATATCAAGGGTCAGGGTTTTTTTTGAAACCCTGTTTCAAATTCAAATATATATATATATTCACTTTAATCTTGAAGATAGAATCTCTCATTGAAACTGGAGCTCACCAGTTTGGAAGGACTAGCTACTTACTGAGTTCTAGAAACTTTCCCCCCAGTGCCAGAATCATGGGCATGAGACAGCATCCTGGCCTTTTACATGGACCCTCATTTATGGCAAACACTCTACTGACTGTATTACCTCCCTGGCTTTTACACTTAAACTTATTGAGTTTGTTTTTTTTATTTTTTTTATTTTTAGTTTCCTGATTTAAAAAAATAGGCACTTATTATAAACAACTGAAACATAATGAAAGAAGAGAAAAGGATCTTTTATTGTTCATGCCCTGCCCTCCCTGCTGAAGATGCTCTCTGTGAGCAGTCTGGGCTTGAATCCCCTTCTAAGATCATGCTGGTTCTTCAAAGTAGAAATGTTGTTACAATGCAAGTAAAATAATATTTTATAAACTTAATTATTTGTATTAGAAAAACATAATATAAAAGCTAGGCAGACTAGAATGCTTACTATATATACATTTATATATATAGTATATATGTATTAAAGGCACACACATTTAATACCAGCACTCAGGAGGCAGAGGCAGGCAGATGTCTGAGTTTGAGGCCAGCTGGGTCTAGAGAGAGAGTTCTAAGATACCCAGGGCCCCAGGGCCACACAAAGAAACCCTGTCTCAAATTCAAATATCTATCTATCTATCTATCTATCTATCTATCTATCTATCTATCTGTCTATGTGTATATGTGTGTGTGTTTGTATGTATACATATGTATACATACATATGTACATACACACATTTATACAGACATGTATACATATATGTATATATGTATGTATGCATATACATATATACTCTCTATTAAATGTATATATAGTAAGCATTCTAGTATGTCTTTATATGCAATTTCTGATAGGTGACAATTTATTATATATGGATAGTCTATGAAATACTGAACAAGTCCTTTATTTTATTTTACCTATATTATATTTGTATCATATAAATAAAGTGGTTTTTGTGGCTTTTATTTAATAAAAAGACTAAATGTATCTGTATAATTCTTAAACTGTCTTTTATCATCTGAGTAAGGTCTTCCACTGAGCCCCAGATTATATAGTAAGGATACAGTAAAAGTTTTTTGGTCATGTTCTTTCAGGGAACCCGAGACTACTCTAAAAAAAAGATAATTCTGCTGCTGAGAGATTTGATGCTGCCACTTAAATACCCATAATATTGTATTTAAAGTAGTGTTTTAAAATAATGTTGTATTTAAAGTATAGAGTAAAGTGGTAAACAGAGTATAGTGGCCTGTTCCTCACCCACAGGTGACAGACTCCAGCATGCAGGAGACTGCAGGCAGCAGGCAGAGTGCTGGCCCAGAAGCACCACATTCTCCCTGGCCTGGCACACTATGGTAATGTTTAACTCAGGCAAGGAGATTAATAGCTACCTAACACTGTGGTGTCACCGTGCATGAGGTAAACATGCTTTCTCCAAATGCCTTACTACAGTGTCCTGTAGTTCCTAACTGCGGCTGGCTGTGGACACCAGAGGCCTCGTCTCTGGAGGTGGAGTCACTTTACATTTTCTCCACGTTTCTTACCCGAACGACGAGCACTTTCCAAACTACAGTTCAAGAAGTTGGCAGCATGTTTTGCCATCATGCTTTTTTAACCACAAGATCAGCCACTTTTCTCACATTTCTCACAAGATTAGCTCAGTTTCTCACATGCTTGTCTCTGTTGATGCCTTTTCTTATTTGCTTCTGTTAGTAATTATATAACTTGCTAGTATATTTTGGGTGAATATACATACACATATCTGTACACACACACACACACACACACACACACACACACACACACACACACACACACTGTCTTGAGTAATCTGATTCCATGTCACTTTTAGCACATAATCTTGCATAAGGCTCTTATGTATAGAGTGATTTTGAAGAGAAAGCAGGTAACTGACATAGATAGTAAGATTTATTTCATTTTAACAACTTGTTCTCAACAGGAAATGTGCTTCCACTCATGTTACGTAAAACAGGTAAGTACAGTTTGTTTGAGGACTGGGTAAACTGTAAAACATAAAATGGTTTATTTTTAAACCTATGGTTTTAAGACTATGGTTCCTCATAGTCTTTTAACTTTTATAATTATTGTTGTTGTTGTTATGGGTCTTAAATGTGGTAAAAAGAAGATGAATAAGAATAACAAAGACAAGCATCAAGTGATTTGTTGTGTGTGTATGTGCACAGACTTGAAAGACATACACTAAAGTTTTTAACAGTGGATTTATGGTAGGAATTGGAGGAATTTTTTTCTCCTCTGCATGTTTTCCCTGTAGTACTGGTGACAGAACTTGGGGCTTGTGCATACTGGATGAGCATTCTACCAATGAACCCTGTGCTTCTTTGATTTTTCTGTGTAACAGTCCTGGCTGTCCTGGAACTCACTTTGTAGACCAGGTTGGCCTTGAACTCTCAGAGATTGCCTCCATCTCTGCCTCCCAAGGGCTGGGATTAAATGCATGCACCACTACCACCTGACTTTTTTCCTTTAAAGTATTAATTTTGTAATCATAAAGTGTGTTATAAAGGAATAGTTATGTAAGAGAAGATTTGAATAACTTTTGCTTTTAAAAATCCAGAGCTGAAGATTAAAGTCAGGGCCTAGTGAATCAGTGAACCACACTGCAGCCCATATTACATTTTTGTTTTTGAGTCAGGGTCTTATAATGTGGCTCTGGCTGTCCTAATATGAGATATGTAGATTAAGCTGTCCTTGAACTCACACCTCTGCTTCTCACGTGTAGACTTAAAGGCATGTGCCGCCAGACCTGCTTCTTGTTAGAATATTCTTAATCATTAAACATTAATTGTATTTACTTTTTCCTCTGGCTGAGTAAAGCAGACTAATGCAGTTGTGTGTGGTGTCAGAAAGGTAAGGGGAAGTGGCCGCACATCAGAGTCACCTGCAGAACTTTGAAAACATACCGCCACAATTCTCTGTGTGTCGTTTGTTCTCTGCCGTGCTGGGCATGTATAGATAGCTCCTGCACATACACTTTGAGAAAAAGATATTTTCCATTATTTGATTCGATTTTCTCCACGTCAGAGAATCACTACACTAGCATTATGATGAAACAGCTATGAGTTTTGAAGATGTTTTTTTATCATATTTTAGCTCTTTATTAATGCTTATACCCAAGTATACCATGCCCCAGAGTTCAGCTACAGAACACTCTCTCACAAGGCTCCTTTGTAACATGGTCCTGCCTGTCCCTCTGATGCTAGGGAATTTTGACAAAACCAAGTGCTTTGGCCCATCTCCTCCAGTGTAGGGTAGACTTAGGGATGTTGTTATTTGTAAGGATTTGATGAAGCAACTCCCCAGTCCCCTTTCATGTGTTCCTAGGCAAATGGCAGGTGAGCAAACCTTAATTAGTTGTAGCTGAGAACAAGAGCTAAGGAGTCTAGGGCCCTGCCAAGGGTTTGCACCAAGCTCCGTTTAGCACACTGATGGCTAGCCAGTTTTGTAGGTACTGGCCACTTTTTCCATTAAAAGCCTGCCTGGTGTTTATTTATGAATAGAAGAAATGTTTTCATGCATTACTTCGTATTCTTAACTTTGCTATTATTTAAACATTTAAACTTAAGTTTGGTTTCCAGAGCCAGATGTTATATTCTTTTTTTTTTTTTTTTTTTTTTTTTTTTTTGGTTTTTCGAGACAGGGTTTCTCTGTGTAGTCCTGGCTGTCCTGGAACTAACTCTGTAGACCAGGCTGGCCTCGAACTCAGAAATCCGCCTGCCTCTGCCTCCCAAGTGCTGGGATTAAAGGCGTGCGCCACCACCGCCCGGCTATATTCATATTTCTGAAAGCTTGATGATAAATTAACTTAAAAGTTAAACACGTGCTTTAAATTGGGTTAATGTAAAACGCTCACCCAATGACTTGGACATCAGTATCAGTTTGTCCCTGTATTTTGGTTTAAGACAAACAGGATTTCCATTTAGATCCATTTTCCACAGCTTCATCAGTTTTTTCAGTAAAAGCTCCAAGTCCTGTAGTCGGAAAAGAAAAAGGAAAGCACAGGAATTTTATGATTATTAGTACGCCTCGTGGCAACTGCTTTTCAAGGTGGCTAATGATGTCTACAGCATCCTAGCTCCCCGGGTAGGAGTCACAAAACCACCAGTTTTGTCTACACTAGACATTAGGAGGAAAAATGTGGATCACGGTGCTGCTCTTGATCATGTCATCCCTAAATCGACTCAATCTGTGGTTAGGAAAACACTTCCTGCTTATGGAAGATACACTCTTCTCAGGGGAGTCCATAAAAGTTTACACATTAAGGCAATTGAAGAGTAGCGAGTAAACACTTCATCTGCCATTGCTGAAAAACATTCAGATGAGTTGTCTGGAAGGAGCAGAGACCACCCCATCTGCCCTGGAGAGAGGCTCCGAGCATCCTGAGGCACTTGGAAAGGACACTCCCCAGTGTATTGAGCTGCCTGCAGCCTGTGCAGTGTGCTCCGGGCTCCCAGCTTTCCGGAGTGTTACCCATGCTGGAGAAGGTTTTTGGTGATGCAGCTGTCTGAGTCATTTCTGCTCCTGTAAGTAACCCCTCACCCATCTCCCTGTAAGTAACCCTTATAAAACCCATTGGCTCATCAAATTAAACAACAACACGGTCTGCCAGCACTGCAGGCAGGATACATTGTTGCCTATTTTTTAATGAAGAATGTGGGAAAATCCTGTCAAACTGCAAAACAGAAAAAAACAACCACCACAACAACAAAAAACCCTTGCCTGGAGACCACATTGAACACACTGTTATGCATGGCTCATCTTTTGGGGGCCTAAGAACTTCCTTTGAAATGATACTCTTTCTGGCGTTACAATTTCTTTTACTTCTTTTGTTGTGGTTGTTGTTTTTCTGTTTGTATTTATTTATTTGTTGGTTTGGATTTGGTTGTGACAGGGTCTCATGTAACTCTGACTGGCCTGGCACTTACTGTGTAGATCAGGTTGACCTCGAACTCACAGAGATCGACCTGCCTCTGCCTACAAAACACTGGGATTGAAAGTGTGCACCACCACATTCAGCTTTGTTTTGCATTTCTTGGTAACTACTTGCATGCTTTTAGAGCTTACCAGAAATGACATGTTGATATTTAAAGAGTGATCTGCAGTCCACAGGTCCCATGGAGGTGAGGAAGGCCGATGAGCGGCGTTCAGAAGCAGCCTTCCAGTCTCCCTAACTTACCTCCTCTCTCCCTGCTGCCTTTCTTTCCTAAGCCAGTGTCAAACCCCCCTCTGCCCCAATTCTTTGTCTTCCTGCCATTCCTTTTCTTGCTTTCTCCCCCTCCTCTTACATGTTCCTTTAACTACTATTTGACAGAAAGCATATATACTTGGAGTGTTTCTTATGTGTGCCCAAACAGTCCGTCTTTAAAAACAAAATCAAGGGCTGGGCAACGGTGGCGAAGGCCTGTATTTTACTCAAGCACATAAAATACATAAACAACCAACATCCCAGCACTCAGGATGCAGAGGCAGGTCAATCTCTGTGAGTTCGAGGCCAGCCTGGTCTACAGAGTGAGTTCCAGGACAGCCAGGGATACACAGAAAAACCCTGTCTCAACACACACACCCCCTGGAAAAAAAAAGAAAGAAAAACAAAAACAACAGCAACAACAAAAAGTAATGCACTGCACTTTAGTTGTGTCTACATCTCGATTATTTAAAAAAAAAAAAAATAGCACAACAAACACAAAGATATGTGCCAGGTGTTGGTGGCACACACCTTTAATCCTAGTACTTGGAAGGTAGAGAGGCAGACAGATCTCTGAGTTCGAGGCCAGCCTGGTCTACAGAACAAGTTCTAGGACAGCTAGAGGTACACAAAGAAACCCTGTCTCAAAAAACTGAAAGGAAAAAAAAAAAAAGAATGCAGATAGCTTTTTAAAATAGTGACTTTCTGAAGGTATATATGTACCTCTAGAGTTTAGTCTATGCTTGACTCCGAAGGCTCAAACGAATAACTTGTAAAAACAGGAATTGTCTTCTGAGAAGCAGCCCTCTGGTTCCCGGTGCTTTTGATTATCGTGCACGTGTCTTTATTATTATTATTATTATTATTATTATTATTATTATTATTATTATTACTACTACTATTATTTGGTTTTTCAACACAGGGTTTCTTTGTGTAGTTCTGGCTCTTCTGGAACTCTCGCTTTATAGATGGGTCTGTACTTGAACTCAGAGATCCACTTGCCTCTGCCTCCTAAGTGCTGGAATTAAAGGTGTGTGCCTTCAATGCCTAGTTTCCTGTCTTTATTTATAAGTGATTGCATAGAATTAATCATCATGGCATATAAAGTTCAGGGAACAAAACAGATCAGTCCCTAGGTCTCTGCCTGCCATGCTATTCTTCAGTTAAATCCCTTTCTCTTAACTTGGATTAACAGAGCAAAATTTAAAGATGAAGCTTCTGACCCATTGACCAACAAGTAGTTACCTTCATGTAAGAAAGCAGCCTTCAGAATTATAATCTCAGCCCTCAGTCTTTGAACTTTTGCTCTTTCTGAAACCTTTGTTCCAGGTTTAACACAGCTATAGTTATTTTATGCAAGAGTTTAGTATTCCTCATACTCTTAGGGACTGTGTGTTGTATGTTTCATACTGTTGAATATGATGCCCCGAACAACAAGAGAACTTTACACTGATACAGATAAAAAGTGCTTGGAGTTTTGTTAATTATTCCTCACTTGATAAATGACCCTGGACATACTCCCTCCAGTGTATGTTTACTTAAGGCTAAACTAATCCTGTTCTGAAATACGATTACCCTTTGGATACGCTCTGGTTGTTCATTGCCTTCCTGTCCTTAATAAAATCCTTTCACTCTCCTGCCCTTCAATAAATTACTCAAGGAACCAGACACTTTTCTGGACAGTCTCTGTTTGATAAATGATCATGTCATGCTATCGCTTAGAGGCACGCTGCAAAATTCTGAGCCGCCAATTGCCTTTCCCCTGCAGGCCGGTTCCCTGCTCCTGCCTGGGTGTTTGCGGCAGGCAGCCTCTGCTTTAATGATGACTGTGATGAACCTGTATTTGACCAGCATGCTCCAATCTTTATCGGAAATGTCTGGCCCAACTGTCCTTACTAAATCTAAAGACAGCCATTTGTCATCCCTCTGACTGCCTGTCATCATCTGCCTGGGAAAAATCTATAATTTTTGGCTTGTTCCTGACTAAAGTGTGGAATGGATAAATTTATCTTTGGGCCATGCTGCCTGCCAGGATCAATATTGAACAGAGGTTGAATAAATTAGAAACTAAGAAAACATGACAGCCTATCGTGGTTTGTTCATTTGTGTATTATAAATCAAATATTTAGTTTATATAAGAGGCAAGCATGTCACTTTTTTACTTTCCCATTCATTCTGAGGATTCTATACCTCATGATAAATGGTCACCAGAAAACCAATGAAGTAAATCACTAATGAATCTGACTGTGGGATGAACTCAGGTCATCTCATTGATTTGGCAAACTTTGCAGACATGAAAACCGTAGGCGAAGATTAAGGATATGTTTTGTTGTTGTTCTTTCAGGTTTCTCTTTTGCACATGCATTTGACTTTGTGTAGCTTTAGCAACTTGAATAATGTTCGTCGTGAAGCTTGTAACTCAACCTGTACCCACAAACAACTTTTATAAATTTAAGTTGAACTTAAACTGTAAACTATTTGGTGTTTTTATATGTTGATACATGCCTGCTTAAAGAGGTCACAGGAAAGAAATTCTCAAACAAAATAGTTGTGAAATGTCATTTAAAGTAGATGCTCCATGATTTAAAGAGGTTATTATCATCGTCATCATCTAACTTAAAACTTCTCTCTCCTCCTCAGTACCTGACCGTGGGACCTACCTTACTGGAGAAGTAGGTCAGTAGGTCATCTTTGGCTAATAGTTTCTCAGTATTCTGCCTATGATCTCACATCTCCTTTCCCTTCTAGTCAGCTTTTTGGGTCCTGGCCATCTCTTATTGGGTCCTCTCTTAAATCCTTACTTCCAGTCTTCCTTCTCTATCCTTTATCCACCATCACCAGACCTGCTGAGTCATGCTTCTCAAAGTTTTGTGTGCTTTAAGAATCGCCAGGGGGAGCCTGTGGGATGGCTCAGCAGGTAAAGTGCTTGTCACCAAGTCTGACTACCTGAGTTCAGACCTGGGGTCCCATGTGGTTAAAGTTAGAGACTAACTCTCACAAATTTCCCACTGCTTAATACACACACACACAGACACACACACACACAGACACACTAATAAAATGTAATTTTAAATTTAAAAAAAAATCATAAAGGACCCTGTTTAAATGCAGGTTCTGAGCATTGGTTCTAGTGAAGAGGTTGTTCTGCTGCTGCTGCCGCCTCTGCTGCTGATGCAAGTTCTCTGACTCCATGTGAAGTTATAAGGCTGTAGAACAATTCTGTTTCCTCAACCATTGGGCACTTCCACAGGCTGAAAGGGCCCTGAACCAAATGTTAGCAGTCGTGGAATGTGTAAGCCTCAGTTCTTTGGGGCATTACAATCTGTGGACCATTCCCTTATCCCTTAGTGATTGTGCATTCCAGGAATCTCATGGCTCCATATGTAACCAAGCTCTGACCTCAGGCATCTCAAATATATGACTGCACTATTTTATAACAGTTGTTTCTAAGAGATGAGAGCATATTTCATAGAAGACAGCAGTGTACATAGTGAACTGTTATCTGAGTTTATCCATGAGAAGAATTCACTGAACTGAGAGAGGCTGAAGAGAATGTGTGGTGACAGTGCTGTAAACCCTCCTCACAGAACACCAGTGTCTTTGAGTGCTGACCTGCCCATAGAGACAGCAGAAGATGCTAACCCATCAGGATTTATCAGGAACTCCTACTTTTTCCATATTTGACATCTATTCCTTCAAAAACAATGTCTCTTTTCATACCTTGGCTCATGGAAGAGGGTCCATTCACAGTTAGAAATAAGCCTTCCTCCCATAGCCTACCACGGTGTCCAGAAAACAATACACCAGGCACAGAAAACAATACCCACTTCCAAATCTGCATCCACGATGCTGTATTCATTGCCCAGCAGTTTGCTGAAGAATCAGTCAGTCCCACACTCATCTTACCTCTGTAGTAAAGGCAACCTACACATCCAACTGTTAATGTGGTGTTTTTCTGGAATGTTTCAAAGACACTCCAACTCTGCTTGACCAAAATTCATGATCTTCTGTTCCCCAAACCTGTCTCTGGAGCTCTCTGTATCCTGTTTTCCTCTGCTCCATATTCCCTATATCCAACTCAGAACCAAGTCTTGCCCGGTTTGTTCTCCAAAAGGTTGGTTCTCTGATTTGTTCATTCCTTTTCCACCCCCACTGTTATGGTTTCTACCACTCCTCAGTTCTTAGTCTGGACTCTTCCGATCTGTTTCTCACACCCTACTTAAGCAGGTCCTTTCCAAAATGCTACCATCTAATTATGTCACACCTTCAATGGCTCCCAGTGTGCTCAGAATAAGCACAAGACTCTATTAATAGAGTCAAGGTGGCTGCTCTGTCCACAGCTTCACTCACCACTGAGCTTACCATCCGTCCTGTTGGAAATGCATGTGTTTGCCTTAGGGACACAAGCCTTTGCCTGTCCGCCTTCTCACTTCAGCTGTGCCTTCTCCAGGAAGTCTGGTGCCCTCACCAGCTGATGCAAGTCTTCCACTGCAGGTTCTCAGCACCACCCACTTCCCTTGTGGCCCTTGTGCAGGGTTTGCTTTACTTTTCCCTGGTGAGCACATGCTCGGAGTTTTCTTTCCCTTTTCCACTAAGAGTTCCCCTGGGCCAGGGACTGTCTGTTTTATGCTGACTGTCGTCTCTGCCATTGCCTGGCTAGCACTATCACAGAGTAGGTATGAACAGAAGAATGTCACTGAATGGACAGGAGATGAGGGAGAACAGGCCAGAGGATGTGACATCAAGAGGTACAGTGGAGCTGGTTTCCAAGTTCTCTACTCAAGGAGGAAGGGAAGGGAAGGGGAGAGAGGAAAGCAGGTTTCTTTTCTGTGCGTTCTTTCAACCACTCTTATTTATTTACTCTTGCCCTGAAGTCTCTGGCCTGGATTAGCCTTGCAGAGCTGTGAGGGTCAGAGGGTAATATGGCGCAGGGCTTCCTGACAGCTGTAGGTCGAGAGAGGGAAGGGAAGGTATGAAGCCCCTGCTTGGCCATGCCCTAAACTCCAAAGGCTGTGCAAGGCTCTAATGTGCTCACTTCTTCCCTCCGCCCCTGACTCCCACTCCAAGCTCAAAGGTTTCAGTAGCCTTTGGAGTACTTCAGTTTTTTTGTTTGCTTGTTTGTAGGTTTGTCTTGCTACATGTGTTCTTTTAAAAATCCTTTTAGATAGTCTTCGTTTTTCACAGTTCAAGTTGCAATCCTGGTTGGAAGCCTTAGCAACAATCATTCTAAGAGATCATTTTAAATTTTTAAAATGATTTTTCATGCAAAAATATACTGTAAATACTATCATTTCTGCTTTGTTATACTACATAAAAATCCATTTACAAGGGCTAGAGACATCTCTGCCACAGTTAAGAGCACTGGCTGCTCTTCCAAAGGACCTATGTTTAGTTCCCAGCACCCACGTGGCAGCTCTGTAACTGCAGTTCTAGGGGACCTGACTCCTTCAAACAGACAAACATACAAGCAAAACACCAAGGTATATAAAATAAATAAATAAATCTTTAAAAAAATCCACAGACAAGACTAAGAGGATTTCTCATTGCACTGGTTAATCTATTATAATTATGATTATTTATTAAGATGAGTGATTATAGAGTCCATTTGTAACTATATATTTGAGTTTAAATTCTGAATTTTTCTTTTTTGAGATAATGTCAGTTATCAGCAGAAGCTATCATTTTAACGTTATGCTTTCCTGCGTAATAACTACATTCAGTTGTTCTTATGTGTTCTCTGTGGACCCATTTGCAGAACCTACTGGTGTCCATACAGGGGCAGCTGCTCTCTAAGTGCTGAACACCTCAGGTCATTATCGTGGTGCTGGTCGCTCTCTCTAACAATGGCTGACTTTTCCCCACGGCACAAAGCTGTCTGTTGCTGACAACCTTTTCAATGGAAGTCACTGACCTTATGCATGGCATTGGAGATCTCTTCCCCAAGGCATACGCTCTACCAACAGTAGGGTAAGACAAAAAGAATGGAAAACTTGAAGCCATAGCATAGAGACCTTGGATTCAGAATACATACAAAGAAAAAAGTTAATATTCAGATGCTGGGCTCTGTCCTTTGACTAAGCCTTCAGAGGAATATTTAAATCACATAAGCATGTTCAGATATATCCTGGGCACTATATTCAGATTCCAGTGAACTAAGTCCATACTTTTTTGCACATGTTTCTTAATAGGTTCAAATTTTTAAGCAACTTGTATTTCTCTGGCAGATTTCAATATTTGTACTTTGTTCTATACTTTTGACATTTAACTACACTACAACGTTGAGTAGTCATGTTTCTTATCATGTCTTTGTGGATTTGGAATTATTTTGCTGGATTTGGGGAAATTTCTGCTATAAAGCCATTGAATAAGTTTTTTTATACCTTTGGTCTTTTAACTAGGATAACGTGCTTACTGTTTTGTTCCTGCACCCTAAACATTCTATGGGTTCTATCTGAAAATACACTCAGTACACCCACTCCTCATCTCCAAGCAACCATCTTCTCCTTTTTTCAAACATATTATCTTAATTCTTGTCTATGTAGCTTCCAGACTCATATCTTTGCCTTTGTTACTGAAACTCATTCTTCATACAACAGGCAGAGAAATCCTTTTGAAAACTACAATCCTTCCAATGACTGTCTCTGAACCTAGAATTAAGTCATGATTCTGTCCTCTGAGGACCTTGTCATCTGGCTCTGGTGTCTTTCTTTCTGATCCGGTATTGTAATGTTGCTTCTGCATTACTAAACTTTGTGGGTACCAGCAATGTATCAGAAATAAAGGCCAGCCCTGGGATTCTACAACTGACCTCTGTTGGGGGCCGACTTTTAGCAGAAAGCGGCTATCAGCTTTGCAGCCATCTTGAGCCATATACCCTGACATGAGACTTGGATTACAATAGCCTACAACAGCTGAGCACACTCCGATAATCTTGGTTTAGATACCTTGGGTGTGTGAGATTAAAGGTGTGTGAGATTAAAGGTGTGTAACTTAAGAGTGTGACTTAGAAGTGTAAAGATCAGATTTAGAGACAAGACCTAAGGGCATGATTATAGGTGTGACCAAAAGGCATGGCTTAGAAGTGAGACATATAAAAGGATAGAGGCAGACAGAAAGTAACAGATTACTTGACATTAGGTAGAAGACACTTGGCTCTAGAGAGAATCAGACATAGCAGAGAGAAGACAGAAACAGTACAACTTGGAGGAAAACAGATTACCTGACATTAGGTAGGAGACACTTTTAGAAGACACTTCAGAGAGTACAACTTGGAGTACAACTTGGAGTAGGAATTAGGCATTAGGTAGCACTTGGCACTTGGAAGAGAACTTGGAAGAAGTAACTTGGAACTTGGAGGCACTAGGGACTAGGAACTAGGGACTAGGAACTTAGGACTTGGGACTTGGAGAGAAGAGAGACTGAAGAATAAACAGGATTGAAACACACTCTGGTCTCCATTCTTCGAGTCCGCCCCCACTGTCTCTCTTGCTGAACCCCGACACGAGGACCGGAGCTGCAACTTGGGCCGGGATACAGTGGCCACCAAATGCGGGGCAGCCCGGGCCTCAACATTTTGCTCAGGCTTCAACATTTTCTAGTGCCCAACGTGGGGCAGCCTAGGCCCCAACAGACCTCTCTTTGATTCTTTGGATATTCCAATTTGTCCCAGAAAGGCAGATTTGTTATCCCTTATACCTGGCATGTTCATCCTCTAGCTTGCTTGCTTGCTTTCTTTATGTCTGTCTGTCTGTCTGTCTGTCTGTCTGTCTGTCTGTCTATCTATCTATCTATCTATCTATCTATCTCTCCTTCCTCCCCCTTCCTTCCTTCCTTCCTTCCTTCCTTCCTTCCTTCCTCTCTCTCTCTCTCTCTCTCTCTCTCTCTCTCTCTCTCTCTCTCTTTCTTTCTTTCTGAGGTACTCTTTCTATGTACACCAGGCTGGCCTTGAACTTTCAGCAATCATACCACCTTTGTCTTCCAAGCGCTGGGATTACGGGTATGTGCCACCGTGCTCAGCTTGTACATTTGTGAGGCCTGGAACTGAATCCTTCCTTTTTATAGAAGTGCCCTCCATATAGTTGAATGAATGATCAATGTAATGACATGGTATGGTACAATATAACAAGGCGTGCGCTTAACTAGTGCAAATTAGAATAGGGCGTTTTCTCTGTGCTTCTCCACAGTATCAGGGGACAGCTAGGAGTGGTTCCTAGAAACTCATTCACTGGGAGAATAGTTAAAGAAGAAGAAACTTTGTCTCTAGAAGAAAAAGTTTGATGCACAAATAATGTAGATATGAAAAAGCATATTGCTCCCATTTAGCTGGTGACCTATGGAGACCTTGGGTATGGAGGAGAAACAAGGTAAGAAGATACAGGAGTTATATTTAAGAGATTCAGAAGATAGTTCTTGAAGAAATATCAAATAGGTTTTTTTTTTTTTTTGGTGACACACTTTATAAATATGTCAAAGTATATTGTAAAGGCACAATCCCGTGTAAGTACTTTAAGTTGACTTTGTGTTACCTTCACGTGCAGCAGCTGGTTGTCAACTGCAATCAGGTGATTAAGATTCTCCAGCATTTCCAAATCTTTTATGTCATCAATATTATTGTTGCTGATATTCAAAGTAGAGAGGGATTTCTAGAAGGAAAATAACTAAGTTAACATTAGTTAGCCATCTAAATGCTATACGTAGGACTCAGGCCCCAGGTCTCTAAAAGCTTCCAAGTGCCAGCTCAGGCTTCTCTTAGGCATGAAACACCAGCCAGGAGGTTTTGTTCCACTGTCTTTTTTCTTTTTCTTTTTTTTTTTCCTTTGGCTTTTTGAGACAGCGTTTCTCTGTGTAGCCCTGGCTGTCCTGGAACTCACTCTGTAGACCAGGCTGGCCTCGAACTCAGAAATCCACTTGCCTCTGCCTCCCAAGTACTGGGACTAAAGGTGTGCGCCACTACTGCCCGGCCACTGTCTTTTTTCATATTGTAACATTTCATATTTTAGAACTCCAGTGTGTGATAGAGCAGACTTTTGCCTCTTGTTCCCTCCACAAACCCTATGTTCCTCCTCTAGAATACAATTTGAATTTACAAGGTAAGGAAGCTACAAATTAAAAAGAAAAGAAATACAACCAGTTAAAAGAACTTCTCATTGTGGACAAATATGCTTACTGCAGTTTAAGCACATGACTGTTCTGTGTTTGTCACATGGGGAAGAAGTCACATGACCTGACATGTTCAGAAGGCATTTGAAATAATAAATTCAGCATTAGCTATTAAAATGAGAACATAAATATATTATATGGTAATACTAAATGAGGCTTGGGAATCTGCCAAATCTATCTGCCAAGACAGCCATGCAGAGCCAACCTTGAGAAAAATATCCTGACATTTGAAGTCATGATGAGTCTCTATTATTTGTACAAAGTAATAATCTCATTATGACATTTGTGTATGATACAATGGATTTAGTTGTAGTCACCCATCCAGTGCCCTTTTCAGACCTGGCCACTAATACTTCTTAAGGCTTGAGATAATTGAAAAAAAAAATACTAATATGCTTTAGTATTTAGATTTCAGAATCTGCTTGAACCTGTGCAAAAGCTAAACTAGCAAAATGTTTTCAGTGGTGATCTGTGATAAAATGGAAACAAAGAATGACGATGCGCCCCCTTTGGAGGCACTGGTGCATGTTAAGTTCTGCTGAAATGTGCCAAAGTTAGTGTTAACATGTTTTTACACATCTAACTATAAGCATTCCTTCTGATGGTCATTTTCCTGCAAATAAGCAGAAGACATTGGGGGTGGGGAAGATGGTGCAATTTGACTCCTAACCGGCAGTGCTTGGACTTTTCTTGGACTTGTTGCCTGACTACCTTTAGCAAAAGGAGTGAGTGCCTACCAGCCACGTCAGCAGGGTCAACTGCTTTTTCTGCTCATGGAGTTCTGGAGAGAACTACACAATGGTGATTGCTAATTGTTGCACTCGTCCTGTTTCAAATAGTTTATACCAGACATTTTGCTGTAATAAACTTCCGTGAACTGTAGATCTGCATCCACATAGCAAGAGAGGGAGTACTTGCTCCTTCTGGCCGAGCGGAGGACCACTGCCACTGATGATAAACAGGCAACGCAGTGATTGACACAAACCCACGACTCTATTTCTAGGCAATGGAAGACCTTCATTTGCATTCAAGGTGTCCTGTAATTGGTCTAAGCATCCCTTTTTTGGTTCCATAACCACGCCTGCAGAGCTCCTTGTTTTTTACCCAGAAAAAAAACAGAAGCCCCCAGTGAGCTGACTGGTAAAAGGCCTAGTTGTCCCCTCAGTGGTGTTGGGCTAGTTGTTGAAGCTGAGGTTGAGATGTGTCTGATGACAACACAGAGGAGTCCATGGGAAGTAGGTACCTTAGTAACCCTGTCACTTCTTTTCTAACTTAAAGGACACTTGTCAGTTGTCTACGGACCATGTTACTCCTTCCGTTCCTGAGTTCTTTAGATCGAAACCAATGAAATCTGTACAACTATGTCACGTTTATAAATTTCCCACTCCAGAAATGAAGGTGGTGTGACAAAGACACGTGAGGATTTTAGGACTAACAGTGAATCCTGCGTCTCAGTTTAAGACTGGCTGTGAAGCCACACAGATGTATCCTCAAACCTGGTTAGCGCACGCGCCACAACCCCAGTGTTTGGGAGGCCGATGCCTGAGATTGTGTTTCAGAAAAACTCAAATCAATGAAAGCGTGTCAAGTAGTTGTACACGCCCTTTTCCTTAAGGCGTCTCCCACATTTAAAACCACGGACCATGATAATCAGCAATGCCCACATTATGGGCCTGGGTTAGAACGTCAGTTCACAGAACACGTCCTTCTTTCTCTCCTAGCTCTCTCTAGGAAGTGGGCAGCACTGCCCTGTTTGAAAACTATCATGGAGGGACGGCTCAACAGAAGCTGCCTCAGCCCGCAGCTTTCAGTGGGCAGAGAAGCAGATTATGTACACTCCCGGAGAACACCCTCGGCACCTCCTGCTCCACCCTCACTCATTCCTTACTGCATTCTGGTCCCAACATTTGAGTATGGCCTTACTGACAGAGAACGAAGAGTCCTTGGGTCAAACAGAAGCTTTTCTCCCAGGGGGAGCCTCTGACTTTCCACATGAAGTTCTCTCAGCTCCTCTAATCCTTCCAAGCCTTCTACGACCGCAATGTAATTGCCTCCCAGATACCTGCAAAACAGACATGGCTTCGAATAGATTTTCTCAGAACGACGAGGACTTAAGGATGTTAAATATATAACAAGGAGGGCAGGGGAGATGGTCGCTGGATAAACCACTGGCTTGGCAAGCAGGAGGCCCTTAGTTTGAATCCCCAGAAACCACATAAAGCTGTTGTTGTTAGTGAGCATAGGTAATCCCAGAGTTTAGGTGAGATGGGAGGTGGAGAATCCCCAGAAACTCGTGGGTCACATAGATTGTCTCAAACAAGGTGGGAGGTGAGGCAACCCTGGAGGTTGTTTTCTGATCTCCACATGTTTATGCTTGCATTCACACACATGTGTGTGCCTGCTTTCACACACAAGAGAGTATGCAAACACTGGAAATGGTGTCCATGCATGAAGCATGGACAAATTAAAAAAAAAAAAAAAAAAAAAAAAAACTCGCCGGGCGGTGGTGGCGCACGCCTTTAATCCCAGCACTTGGGAGGCAGAGGCAGGCAGATTTCTGAGTTCGAGGCCAGCCTGGTCTACAGAGTGAGTTCTAGGACAGCCAGGGCTACACAGAGAAACCCTGTCTCGGAAAAACCCAAGAAACAAACAAACAAACAAACAAACAAACAAAAAACCTCAGTTAACAGGATTAAAAATAAAAACACTTACAGGCCGGGCAGTGGTGGCTCATGCCTTTAATCCCAGCACTTGGGAGACAGAAGCAGGCAGATTTCTGAGTTCGAGGCCAGCCTGGTCTACAGAGTGAGTTTCAGGACAGCCAGGACTACACAGAGAAACCCTGTCTCGAAAAAAACCAAAAATAAATAAATAAATAAATAAATAAATAAATAAATAAAATAAAAACACTTACAGTTTTTCCAATTTCTTTAGTGAGCTGAGATTTTCAATGCAGGAAATGCAGTTGTTCTGTAGGTACAAGTGGGTGAGATTTGTGGCGTAGTTCAGGTTGGTGACTTGACTAATGCGATTGTCATATAAATATAAAACACTTAGGTTTCTGCAAAGAGAGAGGTCATCCTGGAAAGAAACCAAAACAGGTCCCGTTTATTTACCCCTGCAAGCTTACACAGTGGACTTTAAGAAAGTCTTTCACTTGGTCACTTCTACAAGTCTCCCCAAATCTCTCCTAACATTTCTTGCCCGTAGGACAGTCAGAATACAACTGTAGTGATATGGGGGTTTGCATTCAGTAACTGTACCAGTAAAATTGCGCGTCTTAAGACTCCCCTAAGCAATTTTCCTAGGAAGCAATTAGAGACTCTCCTGAAAGGTGAAACAATGAACAAATTCTTGCTCAAACATCATTATAAAGTAGGGCTTCATGTTTCTGTACGATTGGAAGCAAACGGTCACAGTTTATAATACTGAAAACTAGAAACCATTCAAGACAGTCAAGAGTAATGGATAGCTGAGTGTGGTGGTGGACAGTCATGAGTAATGGATAGCTGAGTGTGGTGGTGGACAGTCATGAGTAATGGATAGCTGAGTGTGGTGATGCACACTTCCAGCCCTCAAGAAGCTGAAGCACGTGGATATCTGGAAGTTCAAGACCAGCCTGGTCTACATGGTGAGCTCCAAGCCAGCCAGGGCAAGAAAGTGAGACCCTGTATCTAGATTTAAAAACTCTGATAATGTTAGTGATCTGAATACTGTAAAACAAACTTTTATTTCTTTAAAGTCTTCAAAAAAATGAAAGCAGTGGTTCATTATTACCCACTCCTGTAATTATCTGAGTAGCTAGGCAGGCAAAACAGATTCCCAGCACTTGGGTTGCAGAGGAAGACAGAGCTCTGTGAGTTCAAGGCCAGCCTGGTCTACACATGGAGTTTCAGGACAACCAAAGCTACATGAAGACATCTTGTCTCAAAAAACAAAACAGAACA
Source organism: Arvicanthis niloticus (assembly GCF_011762505.2). Classification (NCBI taxonomy): domain Eukaryota; kingdom Metazoa; phylum Chordata; class Mammalia; order Rodentia; family Muridae; genus Arvicanthis; species Arvicanthis niloticus. The sequence continues at coordinate 35,466,692 of NC_133433.1, read as the reverse complement.
AAACAAAAAAACACAAACAAACAAAACAGAATAAAAATATCTGAGTACATTCTGGTTTTCAGGATCCAGTCAAAATGGTTGTCTTTGAGGAGATTTAAATCTTAAAAATGAATGGTGTGCTTTACAGGCTAGTGTTTTCTTATCTGTGAAGCAGCCCAGGGTAGTTAGTTATACTCAAGAAGGACACAAGTTCTACCAGACCTCTGGGCTATCATTAAGAGCACATTTGGGCCGGGCAGTGATGGTGCACGCCTTTAATCCCAGCACTTGGGAGGCAGAGGCAGGTGGATTTCTGAGTTCGAGGCCAGCCTGGTCTACAGAGTGAGTCCAGGACAGCCAGGACTACACAGAGAAACCCTGTCTCGAAAAAAGAAAAAAGAAAAAAAAAAAAAAAAAAAAAAGAGCACATTTGGGAATTTTAAGTCTCCAAGTTATTCCCATTTCAGTGTAGACTATTTTAATTGGTTTGCTTTCCTCTTAACAAAAAACTTTGATGGTACAGGAGTACTGATTGATTTGTGGTTAAAAAACATTAAAATGTTTTTAGAATTATTTTATATGTATGAGAGTTTTGCCTGCTGCATGCATCTATGTGCATGTTGCCTTCAGAGACCAGAGGAAGATTTCAAATCCCCTGAAACTGGAGTTACTGATGGTTGTGAGCCATCTGTGGGTACTAGGAATGGAACCTTGGTCCTCGGCAGGAGCCACTAAACTGCTGAGCCACATCTCTCTCTCAAAGAAACAAACAAGCAAACAAATAAATAAAGGCCAGGCAGTGATGATACATGCCTTTAATCCCAGTAGGACAGCCAGGGCTACACAGAAAAACCCTGTCTCAAAGCTGACAGGTGTCTAGCATGGCTGTCCTCTGAGAGGCTCTACCCTGCAGCTGACTCAGACAGATGCAGAACCCACAGCCAAAACGTGGCTGGAGCTTGGGGACTCTTATGGAAGAATAGGAGGAAGGATTGCGGCTCCTAAAGGGATAGGAACTCCACAGGAAGACCAGCAGAAACAACCAACCTGGACCCTTGGGGCTCTCAGAGACTGAACCATCAAGCAAAGGACACACACCGGCTAGACCTAGGCCTCCTCGCTCATATGTAGAAGATGCACAGCCTGGCCTTCATGTGGATCTTAAACAACTGGAATGGGGGCTATCCCAAAAGCTGCTGCCTGTGTGTGGGATGTGTTCTTCTAGCTGGGCTGCTTCATCTGATCTCAGTGGGAGAGGAAGCACCTAGCTCTCAGACACTTGATGTGCCGGGGTTGGGGGATACAGGGGAGGAGGGCACCCGCTAAGAGGAGACGGGGAGGGAAGATGGGGGAAAATTGTGGCAGGGCTGACTGGGAGGAGGGGGCAGGGATCAGGATGCAAAGTGAATAAGTAATAATAATAATATTAAATTTTTAAAAGTTTAAAATCTTTTGATGTGGGCTGCTGGGGCTTTCTGGGGAAAGTCTATGCATGATATGATGACGCAGAGCGCTTTGAACAACAAAAGAGAAACATGAGGTTATGAAACTGGATTCCTGGGGAAAGGGGTCATGAGGAATGGTATGGAGGCTGCTTGTGGTAGTACTTGCTTGCAATCCTAGTGCTTGGAGACTGAGACAGAAATATTTTGGTTTTTAGTTGGGCATGCTTGCCTTTAATCCTAGCACTTGGGAAGCAGAGGCCGGCCTGGTCTGCAGAGTAAGTTCTGGGACAGCCAGGACTACACAGGAAAACCTTGTCTAATGCAACTGAGCCAGAATAATCTGTTTTTACATAATTAAATTATATGCAAAAACTTCACCTTTGAACTTTTATTGGAGAAAAGGGGCGACTGGGGTGAACATAGGACCTTGAATATGCTGAGTCCATATTGCCCCTGGGTGTGTTCTTTCCACCCCTGTCAAAATTTTGAGTTCTTAATTTTTTTTTTTTTTTTTTTTTTGAGGCAGGTCTCACTGTATAGCTCAAGCTGGTTTTGAACATGAAATCCTCCTGTCTCAGCCTCAGAGTGCTTGGGTTATATATGCAAGCAGCTACTTTATTTCTTAACATTTTGATATTTAAAAAATACCCCGAGGATCTGGAATGGCACAAAAGCAATCGTTTTCCAAATCCTGTCTGCAGTGCAGATACAGGAGTATTTTAGGGAAACAGAAAAAGATATTTAACAGATACTTGTAAAACACAATGCTATATTTTACAGAAACGTAATATGCTAAGTATCAAATGAAGGAAATTAAAATAGAACATAATATAAAGCATCTGGTAAAAATATAGTTAACAAACTTAATCAAAATAGAATTATGACACTGGGTATGTCCTTAAACCAATAAAAGTTATATTGCTAACTGTGCAAGACCAAAATGAATTAAAGTTCTTACAATCGAATCTATATTTCTGTCTGAAAAATTTATGTGTGTTATTTTCTTCAGGCATTGTGTGAGGGTTTCTTCTTTTCTGGGTTTAAGATTGCTGTTTTTGGCAATTAAATCCACCGTTAGTCGGACCATGGCTTCTGCGTAAGTCAAACTCTCAGAGAAAACTCCACCTTGGCAGCATGTCCAGAAGCAGGCTCAGGTATTACTTCCACTTTCTAAAAACTGAAGGGAACAAGGGCGCATTGTGATACAGAGTCCGTCAGAAAGCTGAGTTACTTCAACTCTCTCATGTACAACTATTTGTTAAGCTAGGCTGCTGGCATTTATGCCTTCTGGTATTTTCTATCTTTACAGTCAACTCTTTTCATTAAAACGTGTAGAACCAAGACTGACTGTGGCAGCACACAGCCTAGCACTTGGGAGGCAGAGGCAGGTAGGTGGGTCTTGAGTTCTAGGGCAGCCAAGGCTACATAGTTAGACCCTGTGTGTGTCCTGTCTCAAGACAAAACAAACAACCCAGAGAAACAACCAACAGAACATTTAAAGCACAAAAAATGAGTTAAGTGTACATTACTTACTTGCCTTTTATTGTTTATGTTTTTGATTAGGATCTGGCTGTGTAGCCCTGGGCTGGCCTGGAACTCGCTGCCTCTTCTCCCTGAACCCTGGGATTAGAGGCCTATGTAAGCCAACACACAGCAGCCGCAGCCCTGGCCGCCTCCTCTTGATTTTTATTTTTTAGAGGGTCTCACGTGTATTGCTCAGCCTAGTCTCCAATTTGAGATCTTTCTGCCTAGCCTCTCATACTGGGATTAAATTCTAAAGTGAAAAGAATACCTTGCTTTCACTTGTAAGTATTTTCTCCCCCACAGCAGTAATGAGTTGTTGTTGTGGGTACCTCCTTTTCCTCCCCCCCCTTTTTTTTTCTAGTGCTGTGATAGAATCCAGCGGGTCACTGCATGCTACTCGATCACTTTACCATTAAGCTACATCCTGTGTCCTAAGATGAACCTTTTATGAAATGATTATTTATCCTCTTTGAGTAAAGAGGAAGATTGTCCAATGCTCTTATTTCATAGGTGAAGAAATTATAAATCGCAGCGAGTTAATCGAGGCTCTCCAGTGTCAGCTGAGAACGGAGCCAGGTCTCTCACTCTTCAGAGTATCTGCAGCAGCGTCTTCAAATCAGACAGCATGCTGTGAAAACCCCCACACAGGATGATATGGACACGTTGATGGCCCAGGCCTAGATGTCATGCCAGAAAACAGCAGCATGATGCAGTGCTTCCCAATGTGGATACTACAATTCTTACTGTTCGCAGTTAAAATAGTAGCTTCAATACTCACTGGAAAAGCAATCTTGAAATATTTTGTAAAATAAACTTAAGGCAAGGTGCATCCATGGGGACCTGCATTTGATTACTAGTACCACAAAAATAAATAAATAAAAATGAAGTCAGATTTATGTGATGTGCTTGTGTTCATGCATGTGCGTGTGTGTGTGTGTGTGTGTGTGTGTGTGTGTCTGTATGTGTGTGAAGGCAGTTAACAACAGATGAGGGGTGGGGAAGGGACTCATGAGGTTCTACCTCTCTCATGAGATCCTCTCTCTCTGAGGATCTATAGGCAGTTAATGGTGTCAGGATTTAGGAGAGACTTTTCTTCTCCAGTGGTGTAACCATTGCTAAGGTGCCCATGCTCCTGTAAATAACCCCTCACCTATGCCCTGTAATCAAGTGGAACAAACATATTGGTCCAGGAAAACAAGAAGATGCGAAAGTAGAAGAGGGACTGACTAGCTGGGAAGAGAAGGGAGCAAAAGGGAGTGGGAGGGACGACTGAGAACAACGAGGGGGAGGGGTGTGCCCAAACTACATTATGTGCCTTCATGACAATATCATAAGGAAACACATTATTATGTAGAATATATGATGCTAAAAAAAAAAAAAACCTTAAAAAGAAAATAAATGACTTTCACTAGTGATTCTGCTTGTAGTCTAGCCTCTTGGGAGGTTGAGGCAGGAGGATTGCTGGAGTCCAGGTGTTTGAGGGCAGACAGGTGACTATGTGAAGACCTGCCTTAAACGACATACAACAAGGACAGTCCTACTAGTTCAAAGGGACAGTGTGGGAATGAATGCAGGCTGTGTGCTCACTGCATGCCCCCAGGGCAGCTGTGACACGGAGGGACACAAACTGGCAGACTTACTTAACACGGGGTCACGTTTCTTATTTTTTGTAATTTGACTGTGTGGTTCTTAAGTGTGAGCTTTGTAGATGACAATACCATGTTGCAATATGACATAGGTCAAAATATCTGTTGCAGTCATCATTATGAATCTATCGTATGTTAAGCATATGGTATCTGGTTTTTTCTGTTACCCTAAAAACAGAGATATTTAACAGACAACTATTCTTGTCTCTCAAATTGTGCATCATATTTTTGAACTATGAAGGTAATTAAAAGTCCAATGTTAGAATGCATTATCTATTTTTTCATTTTATCTAGAATTATACCAAATAAACATTTCAATTTACATAGTATTCTATGGATCTGAGTTCAGTGCTTAGAAGGAAAATGAATTTGATACATGGTAAATGTGTCCTTATACATAAGCATAGTACCTATTACCCAGACAATATAAATTGCTCATAATATGCAAATCTGAAGGGCCAGGGTGCCCTTCAGTCTTCAGAATGTAAAATACAGACCCTTCAGAACAAAGGGCACCCTGTATTTCTTCTATTGTGTAGATTTCTGAAATTTGCTTATACTTTTATTAATTTTTAACAAAATTTGAAATTGTTTTTTTTTCAAAATGCCATAGATCTATATATAAGCTTAAAATATAAAACAGCAAAGAGCCGGGCAGTGGTGGCACACGCCTTTAATCCCAGCACCAGAGCCCAAGGCCAACCACAGCTACATAGGAATTTTAGACTAGTCTGAAATACATGAAACTCTGCTTCAAAACAACAAAAGAAAACAAGTTCTGCGTGTGCCTGTGTGTGTGTGTGCGTGTGCGTGCGTGTGTGTGTGTGTGTTGTGGCTCAGGGCCACATTCACAAGGCCCTGGATTCATCCCAGCACTGGGGTAAAAAAAACAACAAACAAAACAAAACAAACCCAGACTAACCAAATAAAGGCCTACTTTCCTTCCTCTCTGCTGTCTTTAGTTTGGACATTGCTATGGATGTATTCATGGTTTTGTTACAAATGTCCATACACCTAAAAAGTATAGTTCTTGTCTTCTCCCAATTTTGCATGTCATCAGAGTCAGTGTTCTGTCTCCAGCCTTTTTCCTGCTTACCCTTTGTTTTGAAGAGCCATCTGGGTTACCATACACAGCTCTAGAGCGTTGTACTGTACTGCTGCGGCTTATTTTTCCTGACGGACCTCTGGGTCTTTCTGTATTTTGCTTTTATAAAGCTGCTTTTACGTTTCTTGTCTATGTTGTCTTTAGAACAAGGTTTAATCTAGGAGTGGCCATTCCTGGCCTGCGAATTTTAATGTAACTGTATGCTCCCAAATTGTTCTTCACTGGGGCTTTGACATTTACTGTTGGTGGCAGTGGCAGGGTCCCATAGATACAGCTAAAGTTATGATATTAACTTTTTTAAAAAAATATTTATTATAGTGTTCTGCCTGCATGTATGCCTGCAGGCCAGAAGAGGGCACCAGATCTCATTCTAGATGGTCATGAGCCAACCATGTGGTTGCTGGAATTGAACTCAGGACCTCTAGAAGAGCAGCCAGCCCAATATTTTTAACCTCTCCAGCCCAATATCTTTAAGTTGGGTTTTAATGTACTACTCTTAGCACACTAGAGAGAGTGAAGCATTTCCTTGTCAGCCTTTCAGAATTCCTTTTATGTGCTAATTGCTGTTTCTGTATCGGATTCATTATTCCTACTGGGTTGTGATTTGATAGGTAAGTTTAGAATGTATGCACATTCCTATTAGATAATAACTTCTGTCATTGATTGTGTGTGCTGTCTTTCCCCAGCCTCTGGCTTGTCTGTTATTTTCTTGTTTCACTTGGTTTTAACTGTGAAAACTTTGTTTTCCTTTTTCCTTGACTAGGAAAGGGCTTTTCGAAGGGAAGCAGGCAGGCAGGTAGGTGGGTGGGCGGAGTCGGTCTGCTGTGAGTTCAAGTGTCTTTAACTTAAAATAGTCACTGTACCAGAGCAGCACATTTGAGAGTGGAGTATTCTGAGTTCTTTCACTACAGATGAATTCTGTATTTAAAAGCTGGTGCCTCTGGAAGTTAATCAGATTTGAAAAGAAAGGGGGCAGCTGAGCCGGTGGCACGCGTATAATCCCAGAATTTAGGAGGTAGAAGAAGGACAGTCAAGGGCAGCTTTGGCTACAAGTGAGTGTTAGGGCATCATGGACTACATGAGACTGGAAACGAAGAAACAAGTTTAAAATATTTTTAAATCAAGAGAAGGCCAATGAATGTAATCAATAAGCAATAGGAAAATGTCCAGGGGCTTGAATGTGGGACGGGAGAGGCTCACAATAACCCGCAACAGAAACTGCTTGGGAGCAGCTCATGAAAATTGTTTTTATCAAAACATCACCATTCTTTTCATTAAGAAAGCACCAAGTCTAACCTTACTGGTAGTGTAGTTTTAGAGAAATAATAAGCCCCATGGGGCTTAAACTGCACTTAGTTGAATTTGTGTACATTTTCGAACATTATAATAAAAGTAATAAGGTCAATACTTATGGGAGTGTCCTTGATTTTCTCTAAAAAGAAGTTGTTTCCCATAATATCTCCTATTCGATACAATTGCTAGGACTCGTCTCCCCAGAAGCCGGGGTGGGGGTGGGGGAGGCTTCCGGGTGCTCTGGGAATCCATCTTGATGGATCCTCTGCTGACTTTCACCCCTAGGCTCCTTGCAGGCTGCGTAGGATGGACGGTTTCAGAGTTTGGTTTCTACCTACATTCCCTCTTAGGGAGCAGCTGAGCCCAGTGGCTTCCAGATTCTCCAAATGGAGCTTCAGCCCTCAAACCTTTTTAAAGCCTGGGCTCTGCTGGCTCACCCCCTCCACCCTCGGGCTTCTAGAGAGCTTGCCTGCTAGTCCAAACCAGTCTTCCAAACTGCCTGCTATTCTAGCTGTTTAGGGACAGGGCCCGGGGACTTGCATTTTAACCGGTATTAAGAGTCTGCGTGCACAAGCGTTCCTGGCTAGGGTTTCCGGGGGCGTCTCACCACTCTGTCCAGTCGGGTCTATAACTGGTCTGGTCAGTGTCAGTCCTTGTGCCAGGCTCCTACAAAGCCAGCGGCGGTTGCCAGGCGACCAAATGCTCGAAACGCCCGGCAGAGGACGCCTCGTGACGTCCGGAAAGCCGGCAGGGCCCGCCCTGAGTCTGGCTCTTTGTGACAGGGGAAACCAGAAGAGTTGGTGTTGTGCACCTGTGGTCCCGAGAAAAGACCAATTAGTTTGGACAGAACAAGATTTGCAGGATATCATTTCCCTCTCCATGACCTTTGATTATTTTAGTGTCCAGAAGCCACACCTGCCCCCTTATAGACCCAGAAGGAATTGCCTGAAGGTACAGCCAGAACTCTACCTTACTAGGATAAAACCCATACTTGAGTTCGTACTCAAGGCCGTTTATCAGGACACTCCTCACAGCTTGCTGCTTCCGGTCTTCAGGTCAGGATGCTGGAGCTCGGGTATGCTCTGTTCATTCTCCAGCTTTTGGGGTAGCAATAGCCTGTTTTCTTTCCTCTTTTGTTTTTGGTTTTTGTTTGTTTTTGTTGTTGTCTTTTGAGACAGGGTTTCTCAACCTTGGCTGTAGCCCTGGCTGTCCTGGAACTCGCTCTGTAGACCAGGCTGGCCTCGAACTCCAGGACCCATTTACCTACCTCTGCTGGGATTAAAGGCACCAGCCACCACCATCCAGTCTCTCTCTCTCTCTCTCTCTCTCTCTCTCTCTCTCTCTCTCTCTCTCTCTCTCTCTCTCCCTCTCTCTCTCTCTCTCTCTCATTTGTTCACTTTGCATCCCAGTCACTACCCTTGCTCCTGGTCACAGAAATATGGAACATTTCACGGATTTTTGTGTCATCCTTGCACAGGGGCCGTGCAAATCTCTGTATCGTTCCAGTTTTAGTACATGTGCTGCCGGAGTGACCACCCCTCTTACATTTTATCCCCCCTTTATCTCAGCTTAGATCAGTGCAAGTTTTCAGAAAGCTTTAATGGTGTATGTTGTTAGTTTCTGTTTTCCTCAACAACTAGTATGAAGCTCTTTAGCATAACAAGGATCTGCCTTTGTTACAAAAAGGAAGAAAGGAAGAAAAGAAACGGAGGACAGCATTCTTTTATGTCACCATTGTCAGTGGGTAGCTAAGTGCTGTGTACACCAGTCCCCATTAACAAATGTTTGTAAGATGAATAACATAAATGAAGGACAAGAAGGAGAACAACACTTAGCACAAGAAACCATCATTCGAAGTGGAAAGGACTCAAAAGATACAGTGCACACCTTTAATCTCAGCACGATGGAGGCAGAGGCAGGTGGATCTTTGTGAATTTGAGGCCAGTCTGGTCTATAAAGTGAGTTCCAGGACAGCCAGGGCTCTTACACGAGAAACACTGGAAAAACCATTAAAAAACAAAACAAAACCCCAACTGACTGTTGAAACCAGTTGTGGTGTGGAAAGGAGGGAGGAGAAAAGTTAAGCCAGATTCATCAGCAACAAGAGAAAAATAATGACTCAGTATTCCAGGCCTGGAAATTCAGCCACACTGGCTCACGTAGAAGGGTTGTCTCCCAGGAGAAAAAGCTGAAGGAGGGCAGGACATGAGAGAATAATTCAAACAATGCATTAAACCTACTCACATGCCTGTCTTATGAGTTTTATGGATCATTCCGTCGGGGACAGCAGCTTTAACATGGTGTCGAGGGCTGCTGTCCTTCTCTGTGGAGCTTTGCTGCGGCTAACGCTGCCAGAGGCCTTGCAGGAAGGCCTCAGGTTCAGTCAGTCGTCGAGACTCACTTCCTCAATATATGAAATTTATAAATTTTCATATATCATGAAATGGACTGTGCTCTCATTTGTGGTAAAGCTGTGTATTTATTTATTTATTTATTTATTTATTTATTTATTATATTTGAGATAGTTTCTTACTATGCAGCTCAGACTGGGCTCACCTCACAGGCTCACACAATATTTGAATATTTGGGGCTGTTCAGGCCACCATATGTGGTATATATACCTTTAAATATGCAATATGTATATGCCTAGACATGGACATATTTAATTGTGGTCATTTTTGGATGATTATGACTATATATGTTACTAAAAATAGCAGGTTTCCTTTCTATTTTTAGTAACCAGGTTTATAAAAAAATGATAAAACTATGTTTTGAAACTTCAGTTTTGGATCTTCTTCATGAGGTTAAAAATCACTTTGTGACTGTGTTTAATATGGCTGAGTTACTAATAAATATGAGTATGCATGTGGGTGTTCATGTATGTTCATGTGGGTATGGTTGTATGTGCACTTGTGTGTGCATGAGTGTGTGTATATGTGAATGTGTGCATGAGTGTGTATGTGAATGTGTACATAAGTGTGTGTGTATGTGAGTGTGTGACTGTGAGTGTATGTGTGTGAGTGTGTGTGTATGAATGTGTGCATGAGTGTGTGTGTATGTGAGTGTGTGAGTGTGTGTATGTGTGTGAGTGTGTGTGTGTGCCTGAAGAAGCCAGAAGAGGGCATCTAAGTCCCTTGAGCTGCAATTACAGGCAGCTTTGAACAGTCCTGTGTAAGGATTGGAACTCAGGTCCTCTAGAAGAGCAGAAAGTGCTGTTAATTGCTTAGTCACCTCTGAAGCCCTCTACATCTTATTTTTTGAGGCAAGTTCTCCCATATTGAATCTGGAGCTCATCCCCTGGGCTAGGCTGGCTGGTCAATAAGCAGGGGTCTGCTTGTCTATGGGGTTAGAGATGTATACTGCAACACCCTGCTTTGTACGTGCGTGTCACAGACCTAAACCCAAGACCTCATGGTTACCCACAGGCACTTAACCAGGTCATCCCTCCAAACCCACTAATTCATTTTAAAATGCAGTTAGTTAGCTAAGAGAGTATATTCTCTTGTAAAGATGTGACATATAACCCTGCCCAGTGGCACACTGTGAAACAATCATCTGTATTTTCCAGTGATGAAGAAATTTGGCAGGCTATAAGAAATCTTGTCTTCAGTATCACATGTGTAAGTCAAACAAAAATACTCTGAGATTTACACTGGACAGATGTTGGGGAAATTTGTATTTGCAAAAAGAGTCTTGAGAATAATTTTCGTAGCACAATGATGAAATCAAACCTTAAAAAGCCTTCACTTGAGTTTCCAAGTAACTCTAGATAGAAATGGACTTTATTGTCCGTATGCTGTTCTATCCTTGTCAGTCAACATTTGCTGAGCTCATACTGCACAGAACTGTGGGAAGGCACTAAGTAAACATTGATGACTAAGTTCCTTTCACTGAGAAACCAAGAAATTAACAGGCCCAGAGAGGTCCGTCATTATCACATAGTTCACATAGAAAAATGTGCATTTGTTAGGCTTTCTACTTCTGTTTGTTCACATTTATACTACAGACCAATCTTAGTGGGCTGGTAGGCGGGCTTCTAACAGTAGCTTCAGTGTCCGTGGTATCCCTGCCCTTGAGTGATCTTCTCACTGGAACATGGGCTGGACCTAGTGAGTTGATCTAGCCAACAGCATAAAGGAAAACTTGTGCATGTCATTCCCATGATTATGTTACAAAAGACGGTGACTTCTGTTTTGGTAGCTAATTCCTCATAGCACTTGTGAGTTGCACTCTTTGATAAAGCAAGCTATAATTTAAGAAAACCCATTGGCAAGGAAGGACCTGAGGAAAGACTCCAGCCTATGGCTAGTGAAAATGTAAGACATTTGGTTCAATAGGAAAAAGCCAATAACCCCTGTTTGAACTGTAAAGTTAATCCTTTCCCATTTGAACCTCACCTCTGGCAAACACTTGATTATAGTCATGAGAGAGGCCCCAAAGCCAAGGGCCAAGATTTCTAGTTCATGAAATTTTTACAGTGAAAAATATGTGTTGATTTAATCCACTAGGTTTTGGGGTGATTTGGGAATAATAGGAAATACTTTTAGAAAGAGAAAGTGTTGGGTTTTGATTATCCTCTTAGAGGACATTGTGAATGCAGGTTTAGAGAAGAGAAATACAACTGACTACAGGAGGTATAGCTTACTTGGAAAAAAGATTTCCCAATAAACTATTTATAGATGCTAGAAGCTACAGTCCTTCTGGTTATGGAAGATAGTTTTTATTTTTGATTTCTGTAACCCAGAGATGGCCATGTATTGAGAGCCTCTGCAGAAGCCAGGCATTGTCTGTTGGCATCATGTACAAGACATGGGCTCCAGTGACAACTGACTCATAAAGAACTTGGACTTTGTAACTGATTTACAACTGATGTCATTATTATGTAATACTATCTATAAACAACAAATATATGTATCAATATATAAAATAACCCACAGTATTTTGACTGTGTTTCAGACCTATGCATCCAATTGGCTTTTAAACTGTCAACCCACTTGGATAAGCATGTCATAGAGGCATTGACAATCTAGCTTTCTGAAAATGGAACTCTTCCTCCCTACACAAATGTCTCTGTCATGCCCACGGCCCATCCTAATACACCAAGCAGAGCCTGACCGCTTTCCGCCCTGCTCACAGTTTAGTGCCTCTGTCAGATTCAGTCACCAAATCACATCTACTTTACTGCAGAACGACTTTGCCATGCTCCACATTTTTTTCTTTGTTTTTGAGCCAGAGTTTCTCTGTGTAACCCTGCCTGTGCTGGAACTCACTGTTTTCCATGTCGGCTTTGACCTCACAGAGATTGGCCTGCCTCTGCCTCCAGAGTGCTGGGATTAAAGGTGTGAGCCTGGTCACATTCTGCTGTTTTAAAGTTCTGTTACTTTGAGTTCATGAAGGTTTTTCTGATGGTCTTTTATGTTTAATATACTAGATTCTTTTCTATGCTATTTCCCTCTGCCCCTGGGTCAAGCAGTAACAAACACATGTATTTAATAGCATGAGATGTCACTATAATGAAGGATCTCTCCTCAAAACCAGTGACAACAAAGATACATTTGTGGATTTTATAGAAAAGACTTAACAAAAGAACAGGGACCTCTAATAGGAGAAAAAGGTTTCAGTTTTTACAATGAGAACAACACTAGGTCGAGTTTCCAGTGTGTTTTTTGGACTGAAAACGAAAAGCCTTTTGCACCGGAGATGGAGACTCACTGCCTTCCAGTAGAGAAGCATAGTGCTGCTCAAGTTTCTCGAGCCAGTAATAAGTTCAGCAAGCATTTAATTAGCTGTTGATGGCTGGAGGCTAAGCTGGAAACTCAGCAATGTAATGTTGTTGGGGGCCGACTTTTAGCAGAAAGCGGCTATCAGCTTTGCAGCCATCTTGAGCCATATACCCTGACATGAGACTTGGATTACAATAGCCTACAACAGCTGAGTACACTCTGATAATCTTGGTTTAGATACCTTGGGTGTGTGAGATTAAAGGTATGTGAGATTAAAGGTGTGTGAGATTAAAGGTGTGTGACTTAAGAGTATGACTTAGAAGTGTAGAGATCAGATTTAGAGACAAGACCTAAGGGCATGATTAAAGGTGTGACCAAAAGGCATGGCTTAGAAGTGAGACATATAAAGGCGAGAGGTAGAAGAGAGATCAGAGAATCAGAGATGAGAGAGAGAATCACACACTTTAGAGAGTACAACTTAGAGAACAATTTGGAGTAACAGAGATTCAGACACTAGGAGTAGGAGTGCACATTAGACACTCGGAAAAGAACAGATTGAGTACAACTAGGAACTAGGAACTAGGAACTAGGAACTCAAGACTTGGGACTTGAACTAGGAAGAGAGACTGAAGACTAAATGGGATTGAAACACACTCTGTCTGGTCTCCATTCTTCCAGTCCGTCCTCACTCTTTCTCTTGCTGAACCCTGACCCGCAGACCGGAGCGGCAGCTTGGGCCAGGATACAATGACCGCCCAAACTCCAGTCAGCCCGGGCCTCAACATTTTGCTCGGGCCTCGACATAATGTGCTTTGTCCTCACCTATTTCAAAAAGAATTCGTCGAAGTAAAAACACATATCTGTGCACTGCTATTTTACTTCTGCCTTTCTATCTGGTTTTGGTCTGTTTTCTTGAAAAGAGTTACATTCTGTCAAGCTTGATTTTGAAAAATCACTTTTTATTAGTGTGAAGCCTTTTGCATATTTAGTAGTAATCTTATTGAAAAATATTTTCATTCCTATCAAGTTTTGGGAGAACTCATCATTTTATAATTTTACAGTGTGACAAAAGTCATATTTCCACAAAAGGAATGAATATACATAGGTTCATCTTAAAAACACTTTATACTTTCGATGTTTCTTTAAAGCAAATTGAAAATGTCTAGTGAAACTATTTTCTCACTGAACAAATATTTATCAAGTGCCTGCTATGTGAGTACTTACTATTCAGAGGATGCAAGAGGGAGTTACGTCAACTCCTGCCCTCCATGGAGACTACTGCCTCTCTTCAGGAAGGCAGTGAACTAGTAAACAAACCCTGACCAGGACAATTTTAACTGAGGTAAATCCCGTGTGTGTGTGTGTGTGTGTGTGTGTGTGTGTGTGTGTGTGTGTGTGTGTATGTGTGTGTGTGCGTGCACACGGGGGTGGGGAACCAGTAGGTGCAATGAGCATGTAACTAGAGAGTAGTAGTGGGGAGGAGGGAGGCCAGAAAGGTGGCTAGGGAGAACAGTGAGGTAAGGTGCAGAATAAGAACACAGTATAATGACACGTATGTATGAAGGTATCATTTGAAACACTTCTTTGAATGCAAACTAAAAATTAAAAATTAATCATGATAAAAATGATAAGGAGGTAGGTGTCTGAGCCTGTGGAGCCATTGAAGAATATTTTGGGCCTTGGGAGCAGCCAGCATGGAGGGAGGGGGGAAGTCACTGAAGACAGGACTCTGAAACAGAATGGGTGAAAACAGGAACCAGATCCTGAGGGCCTTTGGGCCACAATGAGCAATCTGAATTTCATTGATTTGTTATTGGATGAAACCTAAAGCCTTGCACACATTAAGTGCTCTACCACTGAGGATTATATTCTGAGCCCTTTACATTTTTAAAGAAAACTTGAGTCATGCCTTGATAATTTGAAGCTAGCCTTCTGAGTATCTGGTCTTTGATCTGTGGTCCAGGCCAAGCTAGAAAGTCAGTTTTATAGTAGTATTTATCTTATAAAGGAGAATACAAGCTTCCCCTCTGTAAGGAGGAAACCCAAACTGTATTTAGAGCAGGGGATGAGGGAGATTGCCACTTTATTGTAAGTTGAAATTCAGAGTCCTGATAGATGGTCACTTACTAAAGTGTATTATTTATGCAATGAATAGTATTGATGATATCCTTAGTAATCTGATGATGCCTCTGAGAAATAAATAAAAATAAACAAATAAACAAAAAATATCATTTTATTTTTTTATTCTAAATTCTTATATTCAATACAGCTTTTCTTTTTAGTGAAATAGGCACACACTAGTTTTAGATTTTGAGACAACTCAAGTGTTGATGCTCACAGTCTTAATGAATTTCCATATCAATAGTTCTTACTTTTACTTTTAAGTTCTGTAGTGTCTAATTTTCTTCTTTCAATTATTTTTTATTGATTATTTAGGAATCTCACAACATGCCCAACAGTGGTGGGGCACGCCTTTAATCCCAGCACTTGGGAGGCAGAGGCAGGCAGATTTCTGAGTTCGAGGCCAGCCTGGTCTACAGAGTGAGTTCAGAGTACAGAGTGAGACAGCCAGGGCTACATAGAGAAACCCTGTCTTGAAAAACAAAACAAAACAACAACAACAAAAAACCCCCAAACAACAAAACAAACAAACAAAAAGCAGAAAAAGAAAAAGGAATCTCACATCGTGCTCCCAATCACACCCACCTGCCAGTCTTCCCATGTCTGCCTCGCTTCCCCTGTGACAACACTTCCTCTCCACTCCCAGACCCCCCAAACCCAAGTCCATTTCATGTGGTCCATTTATTCACTGGAGCATGGTCAAGTTCCTAGTGGCCAGCCCCCAAGGAAGGATGAGTCTTCTCCACCTGCAACCTCACCAGACGCCATCGGCTAAGGACAGTGATGCAGTCAGTGGCCATTGTCCTGTGCCCACATCACCGCTTAATGTTGTGGGCTGGTGTGTGGTGAGACCAGCTTTCCCTTTCCCAAGACATGAACATGGTGGCTTCAGGCGGCAGCCCTGACTATGTGCATCAAAATGGGCTTTGATGGTAACATGGGCTTTAGACATCAACATGGCCCTTGGCTGTATCAGGACCACTGAAGCATTTATGGCCCTCAGTGACTGCACAGATCAAGCTCCTCAGAATGGCCTCAGGTGGGTTACACCTGCCTCACATCAGCATGGCTCTCAGGAATAAAGCCTGAGGACATCACTGAGGCATCAGGTGGCAGAACAGACTACACATGCTTACGTGGACCTCAGGCTTTGTTTTTGCCTAGGAGCAGCAGCATGAACCACAGACACCAACATGGCCTCTAGTGGATCTCGTCTTGGACCTCCATCTTGGACCTCTATTGTTGCCTAGAGTCAGGGGAATCCTGAGGCAGGGCAGCGGGTTGTGGTTTGTGTGTGTGTGTGTGGGGGGGGGGGGGGGGGGGGGGACAATTAGCATCTACATAAGCTACTGGCTGTTGTACACTATTCCGCAGATCCTGCTGGGCAATGACAGCAAGTAGACCTCAGTCCTCTCTCTCAGTCATCACTGTCATGTCTGCAGTTCCTCCTCTGTCCCTAGGGCATGCACGGCTCTCTTCCTCTTCATCGCATATTTGCAGTGGTGGCGTGTAGAGTAGTGCTTGAGGTCTTCTGGGTGCCTGGGGCTGCTGTCTAATTTTTTTTTTTTTTTCATGTAACTCAGGTTGACCACAAACTCTCCATGTAGTTAAGGATGACCTTGGACTTCCGATCCTACTGTTGGGATTATGGTATGTATGCCACACGAAGATTATACTGTGTTGGGATGTAGCCTATAGCTTTGTTTGTACCCTACCAACTGGGCCACACCGCCTGGCATTTTTGTTATTGTTACAGCCCCCCTGCCCCCCCCCCCCCCGCCAGCCCCCTTTGGGGATTTGTATGCCTCATACATTATGTAGATAAGTTTTAAACTCCTAATCCTCCTGCCTCCAGTTCTTAAGTAGTGTTCACTGTAGTTCCAACATCATTTGCATTCCAAGTGAACTTCCCTGAAGCTACAGAACATCCTAGATGGTTGTAGTTACATTAGATTGTATGTCCTCATATATAAACTCACAAAGAAATTAATTTTCTAGTCAATTTTATGTTGCTGCAAGTCCAGAAACCCAATTATCTCAATCATGCTAAAAAGTCATATAAGAAATGATAGATGAATTACATAAAGGGCAAAGTAAAACAATAAAAAATAACATATCTGTTTAATGGACACATTTAGCATCTTACTACAAATAACAAATTGAACTGAACATGAAGTATTATGAAGTATCAAGTCACAGGGTAAAAGAAACCAGAAATTAAATATTTAATTTGAGATGATTTTATGTTTACTACTTAATAAATAGATGTATTATCAATGGCAAACAGTTTTAGAATTTCATGATAGATATCTGAAATACTCTAAAATCCAATATAAAGGTCAAATACAACTCTATTCCAGACAATATGCTTCTTTATGCATAATTTTTTTAGATTCTAAAAGCACAACTGTAGTTCATCAAAATGTGCCCCAAGGCACAATACCATTTTACTCAGTCATTAGAAAGTAGAGCATAATTGCCTAGTAGAATCCAAAGAAAATATGAGTGCTGACATCAGGGACTCTCCAATTTGTTAGACAATTGTTCCACAGTTTTTGGCACTGGGATAATCCACATGTTGAAAAAGCAATTAATCACTGGTGTTAGTTATTAGACTATGACTTTAGCTGTTTCCTTTCAAACTTGACCTAAATAACAGGTTACCTGATCCATCCATCCATCCATCCATCCATCCATCCTTCCATCCACCCACCCATCCATGTTTTTATGTGTGTATGTGTGTGTGTATGTATGTATGTATGTATGTATGTATGCATGTATTTATTTATTTGTTGAGACAGAGTTTCACTGTGTAGCTTTGGCTGTCCTGAAACTTGCTCTGTAGACCAGGCTAGCCTTGAACTCACAGAGAGCCACCTGAGTGCTGGTATCTAAGGCTTATGCCACCACTGCCTAGCTCTCTCTCTCTCTCTCTTTTTTTAAATAATCTTATTTCTGAGGTCAAAAGTTTATGTACCAGTCTTGTAAAAGTTGGCCCAAATTTCATATTTGTTTTCTAAACTAAGACTCCCAAGTTTCTGTTTACAAATGAATTCTGTATCTGTTGTTAATTTTTGGATAGAGATGTAGTAACCCTTAGGGACTTCTAAGAGTGATTGCCTCAGAAGGTACCTGGGTCCTTAAACGTGCACTGTGGTCCAGAAGAAGTTACATGTATCTGCTGTTGGAACTTACACTGAAAATAGGCCAAAATGAAAGAATACCTAGCCAGATTTCTAATTTCCTAACTACTGAATGATTATCCGATGCTTACAACCCAAGGATAAGCAAAAATGACAGCCATCATTCTGTGTAGTAAATTTTCCTGTCTTCAAAATCAAAACAAAGAACCATATTTCTTACTAATACATGTCTTATGTTATGATGAAAACATTCCAGAAATGCAGAAGAGACCTTGCAAACTCAACAGCCTGTGTTCAGTTGAGTTTATTCGGCTACACATGGATACAGTGCAGACTTAGGAATATAAACCAACCCTTCTTTGAATGCCTGACTCTTGTGCCTGTACCTTGTCATTAGCAGAACTATTCTGGAAACTTAGAGCTTCAATAACATGCAAGCCTCCAACTTCTAAACAGTTTCTCTGATTCAGGCATAGTTGCTTATATACTTTGTTTATTTTCAAGGGGCTGTTCCACCGGGCAGTTTATTTTTCTATTGTGTCATGCAGCGATTTTCTAGAAGTCCTGAACACCAGGTAGTCACACTAATCTTTGTCAACTGTGTTCAGACTGGATCTTTCAGTGAGGGATGCTTGGTCCCAGAGCTCCTTTTTTAAAATCAGAAACAATGGTGTATACAAAGTTTCTCTCTTACTGGTTCCTATGTTCCTGCGGGTATTATTCACCACACCAGCTTGAGTGGTGTTCTATTGTTAATGAAGAAACATCAATATCCAAGTACAGTGTCACATGAAAATAGTTTTAAGTGCCTAAACTCTTAGCTACACATGCATGTACACAAGCCACTTGTGTGCATGCATGTTTGTTCTTGGTCTAGAAGTTGGATATTGAACCTTTAAAACAATCTGGGAACTTGAAACAATCCCAACTCTGAGAGCTTGCTGAGTTCCTACTGGCTCCAGCCCCTACTCCCTCTCCGCTGACCTCTCTCTCCCTGCTCTACTCCTGGTCTCTTCTGGCTCATTCTATTACTTGGACATTGGGATTAAATTTTTGTGAAGACTGACATTTCCTGTATATCATCACTAAAGAGTTAGAGAAATTATCTCTGGAAATTGTGTCACTGTACAAGAACCAGACTCCACTTAGGAAAAAAGGCTCTTTCAGCTCCTCAATAGTTCATGGCTGTAAGACAATACTTTGCAGGAAACAGCAAAAACTCCCATCTCATGGCTTAGTTTATGAACAATGCTTGCAAATTGAGTCTGGGTTTCTTAAAGCCATTATAAATTGGAACACTTATGTAAGAAATGTGATCATAAAAACATACTAAAACCTACAGATAAGGAAAAAAAAACACTTACACATATAGACATGATGGTACATGCTGGTAATTCCAATACTTCCATGGCTAGGAAGGTGTGAGTTTTAAAATAGCCTGGGCTACAAAGTAAGAAACTATCTCAAAAAACAAAGACAAATACCAACCAAAGAAAACTCAGTTTATCCCACCAAAAACAAAACAACCAAAACCAAAACCAATCAAACCAAATCAAACCAAACCACCACCACCACAACCACCAACAGCAAACCACCACTACCAAAAACAAAACCCCCCCAATAACAATGAAAACCAGAAAGCCTTAGAAATAGGCTTCAAAACATGGCTGACTGAAGGGACACTGGCTATCTCGGTGGCATTCCCTGTGTATAATCATGCAGTTTTGGTTACCACACACTCAGGTTTAGGGTAACCTGTTGTATATAGTTCCGGGTATTGGGGTTTATGACCCTAAGCTATGGCAATCAGTGTGAAGTCAGCAACTTATTTTGACCCTGATGAATGGCTCCCCAACTCCCAAGTGGTACCATACATAGGTAGTCAGTTTCAGAGAAATTAATTTGAGGTTAGGTCAACATATGGAAGACAGAGCAGAGAACCGTGCCAGGAAGTCTAATGTAACACTGTCTAAGCCAATTGTATTCTGCATGCTGGAGTTTGGTGAACCAAACACATTCTTTTTTTAAACAAGTTATTTCAGTTTTCTTTTTGTAACTAGGCAAGCTCTAGTTATTGCTACACTGAAACCTCTTTTTAAAAAAGTCCAGTAAAGTTCTTATTGGAAAGTTTCCTTTTCTTGGTACTGTTTAAGCACAGACATTTTCAGTCTTACATTTAGCCTCATTGACTAGGTTACCAATGTAAAGCTAAATGTCAAAATTGTATTTAAGTCTTGGCATGTAAATGGTTTTTAAAAGTATTTTATTCTTAGTATATATTTGTTGTACACTGGACTTCATTGAGTATGACACACATTGACCATGCTTACTACTTACCTTCTTTCAGCTCCTCCTTTCCAAACTTTCTTAACTTTCATGCCATAACTGATGTCTATATAGTTAGATATTCATACATAACTAGATGTACATGAGAGAAACCTCATGGTAGTTATCTTTGAGTCATGGTAATGTCAACTCCTTGCTCTTTTGTATCAAAATGTTAAAGAAAAATGTTATACTTATTTGTGTCTACATGGCAAGGTGTGTGTGTGTATAGTGTGTATATGTGCGTGTGTGCATAGGTAAGAAGGCATCCCTCAGGAATGGGTTCTCTCCATCCACCATGTGTGGTCCTGTGGCTTGAACTCAGATCAGAAAAGTTGACAGCAAATTCTCTTATAGATGAATCATCTCACTGGCTAGTGTGTCAGAATCTTAGAGTATTCAATCACATCTGAGAAACCTCAACCAGTTTGTCAGTGTTCTGAGCAGGATGACTCAACATAGTACCCACAGAGCTGAAATTTTGTTACTAAATATAAATTTTGAAGTTAGGCCCTGGTTCTTCCTCCCAGTCCCATACTCCCAGAAATAAGACTTGGACTCAAAATTTATTTACAAATACCTTGGCCATATGTCTAGGCTCTACTCTGATTAGATATAACTTAAAATATACCATTTATGCTAGCCTACATTCTGCCCCATGGCTGGTTACCTGTGCTCAGATACCGTGCTTGTATCTGGTCACATCTTTCAGGCAAATATCCCTGTACTTGGCTGTATCCCAGAATCCTTTCTGCTTTCTGGATATCCCACCTCCATTTCCTGCCTAAGCCGCAGGCCAGAGGTGATGCGTCCATACAATGCACAAGGTATTCTCTCTACAGTATAAAACCTTCAATGACATAAAAACAGAGGTGAGAAACTGGGTGTGGTGGTGTATGCTTTTAATCCCAGCAGTTGTGGGGCATAGGCAGGTGGATCTCTAGGTTAGAGGTCAGCCTGGTATACAGTGAGTTCTAGGATTGCTAGCCCTAAACAGAGAAGCCCTACCTTAAAAAGCCAAGTGAATATAGTTAATCAAACACTGCCTCACTGCTAAGGGCACCAGAGAGTTTCTATGCTTTGTTTCCTCCAATCTCTTACAGCATATGTTGGTTAAATTTTAT
This sequence comes from Arvicanthis niloticus, assembly GCF_011762505.2. Classification (NCBI taxonomy): domain Eukaryota; kingdom Metazoa; phylum Chordata; class Mammalia; order Rodentia; family Muridae; genus Arvicanthis; species Arvicanthis niloticus. The sequence continues at coordinate 35,445,264 of NC_133433.1, read as the reverse complement.
TTTTTTATTATGCTCTGTGTGTGGGGATGTATGGAATGATATTAGTGTCACAGTGTAATTGTAGTCAGAGGTGGTTTGAATGAGAATGGGTCCCACTGGTTCATATGGTTGAATTCTTGGTCCATTTTGGGAAGGATTTGGAGCTGTGACCTTGTTGGAGAAGGTGTGGCGTGGCACTGAGGAGGCAGGAGGCTTTGAGATTTCAATAGACTGGTGCCCCTCCTAGTGTCTTTCTCCCCATCCTCTGCTTCCTAGCTGCAGATCAAGATGTCAGCTCTCTACAAGCGGCAGAACATAGGTATAGAGGAAGAGGTTAGAGGGAATAGATATATCTCATTAGGAAAGGGATATACAATAGTTAATTATGGAACAGGAGGGTCAAGTGGGGGGGGGGTGAGGGAGGGAATGTGGGGAAAGACAGCTAAAATTAAGGGACATTTGGAGGGGATTATGGAAATATAATACAATAGAAACTTCCTAAAATATATACATATATGAAGGCAATCCAAATAAAACACCAAATAATGGGTTCCCAAATGTTACCAACAGAGGCTTCCAGTACTGGTAGAGTTATATCCAGTTGAGTTGTTGGCCATTGGGTCCCATGGAAATCCCCAAGCAATCTAGGCCATTGCCAAGACAATAGGTTGCTTTCCATAAACAGACAGCAAGGCTTCATTGCTCTTAACACCTATAGCACTCACTGAACATGGAGAAGTCAAGCTGGTGCCTGCAGAGCCTTTGCCCCTATGTCCTAGTATCTTCGGTACAGGAAGGTACTCTGCAGGCTACCAAGAAAACCTGCAAACATCAAGGCAGCCACAAACCTTTTGACTGACAATGGTGTTCTGCCAGCAAGATAATGATTCCTAATGACATTCTGCTACATCCATAGGTCAGTGCCTTGTTCAGCCATCATCAGAGAGGCTTCCTCCTGCAGCAGATAGAACAAATACAGAGACCCACAATAGCTAGGCATTATGGAGAGAGAGAGAGAGAGAGAGAGAGAGAGAGAGAGAGAGAGAGAGGAAGAAGAAGAAGAAGGAAGAGGAGGAGGAGGAGGAGGAGAAGGAGGAGGAAGAGGAAGAGGAGGGAGAGGAAGAGGAAGAGGAAGAGGGAGACAGACAGACCTGCAACACACATCTCTAAATGGGATTGTCTCCATCAAATTCCTGTCCTGAATCCTGAAGAAGAGTAAATAGAAGTGTGGGAATCAGAGGGGATGGAGGACACCAGGAGAACAAGGCCTTCTAATTGAACCAAGCAAAGCTCATATGAGCTCAGAGACTAAGACAAGCACAGGGACTGTACCAGGTCCTGTATATATTATGGCTTCCAGTGTTTCCATGGGACTCTAGAGTGTATGCAGCAAGAGTGGGTCTCTGATCCTTATACCTTCTCTTGGGCTCTTCTGTTTGTCTTGTCCAACTTCAATGCAATATTTTAAGAAAATCTTACTATATTTTGTTATGTTTGGTTGTTATCTCTTAGAAGCCTGTTCTTTTCTAATGAGAGACAGAAAGGGAGTGAATCTGGATAAAGGAGGTTGGGAGGAACTGAAAGGAGTAGGGGGAGGGGAAACTGTAATCAGGGTATGTGAGAAAACAATGCATTTTTCCATATAAGGGTGTAAAAAACCAAAAAAAAAAAAAAAAAACACCAAAAAAAAAAAAAAAAAAAAAAAAAAAAAAAAAAGGCAGCAGTGGCACATGCCTTTAATCCCAACACTTGGGAGGCAGAGGCAGGCGGATTTCTGAGTTCGAGGCCAGCCTGGTCTACAGAGTGAGTTCCAGGATAGCCAGGGCTACATAGAGAAACCCTGTCTTGAAAAACCAAATACAACAACATCCGCCCCCCCCCCCAAAAAAAAAAAAAAAACAACCCAAGGTCTTTCGAGCTCTCTACAGTTCCCTGCTGCCATCATGGACTCTGGACTCTGGTACTCATAAACCATAAGCCAATTAAAATTTCTTTTTGAGTTGCTTTGGTTATTTATTTATTTATTTATTTATTTATTTATTTATTTATTTATTTATTTATTTATTGTCAGTGTAATAGAGAAGTGAGAAATGGTCAGAGGACAACCTGTGAGGTTGGTTCTTCCTCACTGCCTTATGTGGCCAGGCCTTTTACCCACTGAGCCATCTCACTGCCTCCTAAGTCTCATTGAAAGGTTTCCAGCCTTACTGGTCTCTGCTGTGCTCTTAGAGAAAACAACGCTGCACGTCTCTGCTGGTCAGACTTCTCAGTGATGCTAGGATGGGCTCCACGGGGCCCTGTAGCCCCGTGTCCCACCTCTTGTGTCACCCTTGGTACTTTCCAAGTGCAACTGGACAATCTGAAGTCTGACAGAGTTCAGTGGACCTTCCAAAATCCTACCTTACTAACCCTTCTGGAACAAGCATTCCTTCCCGAGAGTTCCTTGCCACACAGTCTCTCTCCAGAGCAGCTCGCTGTTAGCCGTCACTAAGCTCTGGACAGATGCTGGTACACCCAGCTTGCTGAGCTCAGCTCTAGAAAGTGCTCCTGCCTCCAGTCAGGGAAAGGCACTCGGTGAATGTCTGAATTGCTAGAGACCGTGTGCTTGACTGTCTCTAGTAAGTTTTTGTGGTTTTCAGGAAAATAAAGCATGATAGATCTTGGTGTTATTTCACAGGAATATAAAAATGTTAACCCAGGAGTGATGTTGTGAGCTTGTAATCCCTGCATTTGAGAGGCTGAACTGTGAGTCTGAGGCCAACCTGGGCTACACAGTGAGACTCAGGCCAGTCAGGGCTCTGTAGTCAGATGCTATTTTATTATAAGTTAAATTACATTTTTACTGATAGACTGTCAAGAGAAGGCACAAGAAAAACTGAAAAGTTTGTAACCATGGTGTGATTAAATGGTAAGATTCTTTGATTACTTTGATAGGCAGTATTTGAAACACACAATAGGTCTAGTAAGTCCTTTTCCTCCCATAAACAAGAGCACTAAAAGAAACCCACCCACAAAACCACAGAAGGACAATTTCATGTGATAGTTTTATTACAGTGCTAATACTCAGGACACCACACAGCACCTTAGTCTTCTAATCTGAGTTTTGGTAACTGGGTTAAAAGTGTTACTTGAGCTTCTCGTTTCCTTCCACATACCAGCTCTGAGGAAAAGTACTCAGTGGTAACTAAGCAACGTTAATCTGATTAAACAGTTTATCCTTAATAACCTGAGACATCAGTCCATGGATGGCTTCTATGGTGGTTTTACAGCTGGAAAGAAGAAACACATAATGTTACCAACTGAAAGCTGCTTCTCACATCACTCCTCCCCTCATGCTCATCCCCGAATGCCCAAGAGTCACACTCTTCAAATCAAACCAATTTTTTCCCTTAATTTTTTAAAATGTTCTGCTTTGCCTGTTAAGTGTTTTATTAAACTAGTTCCTTCATAAAAGAATAACTATGTTAACTTTGTATAATTCATAAGTTAATTTTGCTACTCTGACTTTGGGAAAAATTGTTTGTAGGCAACTATACACTCACTATGGATCTGTAAAATATTATTCTACTAATTCCTATAGTATATTAAAAAATATTCCTGGAGCTGGCAAGATGGCTCAGTTGGGCAAAGGTTCTTGCTGCTTGAATTTGTTCCACATGGTGGAAGGAGAACAGATCCCACAAGCTGTCTTGTGAACTCCACATGCATAGCTGGGAAGTGTACACACACACACACACACACACACACAAATACACACGGCACACATATAAATGCTAAAAGAATTTTTAAATTCTGTTATTCCTCAGAATAACCTAAAAAAAAAAAAAACCTAAAAGATTCTGTTTCTTGAAATAACTATAAATATCCTCTAGACAGTTGAAGTCAGGTCACTGGTGAAGGACTTGAGATTTCAGAAATAATTTTAAAAAATGACAGAGCTCCATCAATATTGAGAAGAGTTAACTTTTTATTATTACAGTAATTTACAGGAAGAAGTTTCCTATTTTCATTACTACCCTTCACTGTCCTATTTTTTTTTTTTTTTTTTAATAAAGTGAAGAAATCCTCTGAGGAAAAAGAAAACAAAATGAATACAACTAAAACAAAGAAACAAATCCATGTGCCATGATGCCATACTCAGCACTGAAAAATGAATACAGATAAAACATCAATTCTAAACACAATGATAGCTAAAGCAAATGTGCCTCACTTGGGCCACTCCACCTTCTGAGAGCCAATGAGATGGTTCTTGTTTTGGTTGTGGTATTAGGGATGGAAGCAGAGCCTGTGCATGGCAGGCAAGTGCTCAACCACTGAGCTCCATCTCACCCCAAGAAGTATCTCTACCAGCTGACTCCAGCTGCCAGGATAAACTTTATCTTCCCGCCACCCTTCTTCCTATGGAATAATCTCCCCTCCCCCTTTAAAAAAATGCTCAAAGATAATTTTATTGGAGTTTAAGAGGAAAACATAATATAGGTAGAAATCCTGGCACACCCCAGGAGGAGACGAAGGAAAGTCCTGTGTTTGAAGTTTGGCAAGGAACAGAACAGGTAGCTTATGAAAAGAAGGAGAACATCACTTCACGAGTGGAAATGGGCTATTGGGCTGAAGAGAGCACCCCTAAAGCCTTATAGAAAAATTTCGAAGTAGACAGGAATCGATCAGCTTTCAGCTATCCAAGTATTCTCTTTCCTTCTATATCATATTCATATCATATTAAAACTCAAGTTTTTGTAGCAGTAAATGTTAGTGTCTAAACCCCGTTTGGTATATGCATCAGAAGGCCACATCTAAGTTATCAGAGACCACATCCCAAGGAAATACTTAGGAAGTAAAACATGGGATAATAAAATACTGCAAAAAGAAGAATTGTAGCCCAAAGAATTAAGAGAGAAAATCTGTTCCATGATATTCTGGAATCTGAAATTTGGCAAATTTAAGAAATCTTAATTTAATCTTAATCCTTCAGAAAATGTTGAGTTGAGGACAAGGATAAGCAAGCCTCCGTAAGCCTGTCCCAATACCACCCCTAAAACACATCTAGTCAGGGACCAATTTTCCTTGTACACATGTGGCTAAACCTATAAAGGGTGACTTAGCATATTTCTACATCTGTGAGTTGAGCTTTCTCTTTTGCCCAATTTCCCCTAAAATTTCAAAGTGTGAATTTAAAATTTATATGTCACTTTTTAAAAGGGCTAAGCAAATAATATTCAGACATCATCCTGGGGTGTACTAAAATAAAACCATAAGCAATCAGAATCTACTATCGGTAAACTCTGAGAGAGAGAGAGAGAGAGAGTCAGGGTATGAGTCCTGCATATGTGTTCTTACCTGTCTCTAGTAGCTTTGGCAAGTTTGTCTTCTGACTTTCGGTCATGTGTTTCTAAACCCAACATGAAACTTCCACGTCCCAGCTGGGCTTCCGATTGCTCTAACTTCTCAGACAAATCAAACACCTGGCCTGTGGTATAGTCTGCATTCTGTGGAGAAAGTAGGACTGTGTCATTGTACTACACAAGGTTACCATAAAAAATAAAAATTCTGTTTTCTTCCATAGCTAAGACTGCTTTCAGGGACCATGTACATATAAAACAAGCACCCCACTACAGAGTTATGTCTTGTTTTGAGATAGGATCTTGCTAGTTTCCCAACTCGGTCTTACTTTCCTGCACAGCTGGAACTACAGGTATTACCCTCATTCTGTACACACATCACTTTTTTTAGATAGGGTCTCACTATGTAGTCCTAGTTGGCCTGGAGCTTGCTATATAGGCCAGGTTGGCCTTGAACTCAGATCTGCCTGACCCTGCCTTCTGACTGCTGGGAATAAAGGTATATGCTCTCATGTCTGGCTAAAAATGTACTGATTTTTATGTAAAGTAATTTAACATTTTATTTATAAATAATACCAATGTACAGATAAAACGGAAAGACAGTAAACAAGTTAGGTTATAGCTGTAAAAACTGTTCCTAACTATATTAATTCAATTGTAGGTTTTAAAAAAAATAACTTCAAGATTGAATGTGGGATTGTTTCCTTGTTTGAATTACGTATTTGCTATCACGGAGGCGCTGAGGAATGCCCAGGCGAGTGGGTTTTGGCCCTGCTACAGGTGAGCTAGGAAGCTTGAACCATACCGCCTGGACTTCTTCTGAAAATAGAAGAGGGCGGCAGTAATTTCCACCTTAAAGCTATTCTGAAAATGAAATAAGCAATATATCTAAAGCTCCTAGTACTGTCCAAGACACCTTGTGAAGGCTTGGTAATTATCTAGTTTAGTGACTGTACTTATTAGAGCACCACTCTGTGCCCTTGTTTACACTTACATTTGAGAAACCTATTTTGCATACTTTTCTTTAATTTTACATATATTAGATATTTTACAAATTGAAAACTATTAAAAGTTTCATCCATATGTTTAACAGTGATACATATATTATCAACCTATCTCGCTATATACCTGTGTCAAGTGTGGTGCTGGGGCTTGAATCTACAGTCTTGTATAAGTACATTCTACCACCAAACTGAATCCACAGGCCTAAAACTAGTTCTAGTTACCAGCTTGGTCTCTAACTCACTAAGTAGCTGTAATAGATTACAGTTGTATACCCCCATGCTAATTGTAGTATTTTAAAAAGGTTTTTTTTTTTTTTTTTTTTTTTTTTTTTTGTTTTAGTCTTAAAAAAAAAAAACAAAACCAAAAACCAAAAACCAAACAACTTCGTGGGTGGGGCATCCCCATAGTCGTCTTTGTGAAATGCAGACATAAAAAAGACAAGTTGTGATCTTAAACATTTCCTTTGGTTTTGTTGAGACAGAGTTTTTCTGTGTGGCCTTGGCTGTCCTGGAACTCGATCTGTAGACCAGGCTGGCCTCAAACTCAGAGATCTACCTGCCTCTGTCTCCCCAATGCTGGGATTAAAGGCGTGCGCCACCACTGCCCGGCTCCAACTTGCTCATTTTAATGTTGCTACTTCTAATAATAGATAGAACAAGACATTAATAAATAGTGAGTCTTTCCAAGAATATAATGCACCAAATAAAACACTATTAATCATTATCAAGGCAGGTGCTTCCCCAGCTGTAGTGTGCCTAGCGATACATCTAGTGCCACCAATTTATTACCACAAAGGCCCAGCCACTACAGCTGGATGTGATGGCACGTGCCTACAATCCCAGCACTCAGAGGGCGGAGACAGGATTTCAGGGCCATCCCTGGCTATGTAGCAAACTATAAGGGTAGTCTGGAGCAGAGGGGACAAACTTCGTTCTGAAAGTCACTAAGGACTAGTAGTAATTTTCAAACCCTGTTTATTTCAAATCATACTGTATTACATGAAGTAGTCTTTTTTTATCAGAAAGTAAAAACAATAAAACTGCTAAGTTCCAAATATATAACTATTAAATATATATCCATTAATAAGAATAACAATATTAGATTTTAATGATGTATTGGGAAGTACTGAGTTAATGTTTTTCTTTGATGAGCTTCAGATTTCTGTCCAGGACCTCTTCTCCATCTTAATCCCCATGTTCCTGAGACAGCTGCTTCTGCTCCGGCTCAGCAGTGTGCCCTTGCCTTGGCCTGGCCACTCCTCACATTCTTAAGACAAGGCCTACAATACGTTTTAAGGGCGAGCATGCAGCTTAAGCAAAGTCTCTCCAGCACAGGACACTGCCTGAGACTACGCAGGGATGTGCATGTTGTTTTCTGTCTGAACACTGTGAGATGAGAACACAGAGCTGCCATCTGCTTTCATGTGCAGTCTGAATGTGAGCCATGCAGAGCTCAGAGAAAGCGGGGACTTCACAACATCTCCTGAGGAAGAACCTAGACTTGCTGGAGAAACATTTCCATTTCCTTCGTTTGGTACCCTGTCATTTCTAACTAGACCGGTGGTTCTCAGCCTACCTGATACTGTGACCCTTTAATACAGGTCTTCATGTCGTGGTGACCCCACCCATAAATTATTTCATTGCTACTTCATAACTGTAATTTTACTATTATAAATTATAATGTAAATATCTGATATGTGATTCCTGTGAGGGTCACAACAAGAGAGTTAGGTGTCAGAGACTTACCTGTTATCCAAGGCAACACAACCAGTATTTTTTTCCTTCCTCTGTGAATTTCTTTGAAGGCACAAGCTTATCTCCTCCCCATTTGGATAGCCTAGCATCCCCATCTAGCTGAGGACAGAATCCTGCTCCAGCCTTGAAGTTACACCTTTCTGTGAAATGAGTTTCAAATGCTAAACAGTTTTTGTAGCTTGGCTACAGTTGAATTAGCCAGGTGTAATAGCACTTGCCTGTGATTCCCAACACTCAAGCACCTGAAGCCAGGGGCCAGTAAGATGGCTCAATGTGTGAAGGCGCTTGCTGCTAAGCCTGAGCTTGATCTCTGAGGCCCACACATAAGGGAAAAACTGACAATGTTGTGTTGGCCTTCATATGAGTTGATCATGCATCAACTTGGCTTCAGAGTAAAACAAAATTCAAACGAAACAAGTCCAGTACTTACAGTAAGCAAACTAGAGGAACTCAGGGTATTCACCCAGTATTTATTCCACAAAAGCTCAAGTAGTTTACGATCCAAAGAGGATTTGAAATATGAGACTTCTAAGGCATAATATCTAAAAAAAAAAAAAAAAAGAGAGCATACATTTGGCAGGTGAAAAAAAATGCAGTTATATTGGATAGAAGTTTTGTCTACACTTAAGCAAAATTATATTTTATAGTCATATAGCTGAACAACAGCTAAATATAGTGTTTCTTCTAGTGTCTTCTAGTATGGCTCTAAATCTGTCTACTAGCCTTTCTTGTTTTATATATATACACGTATGTTTTTCCTTTTGTAGTGCCCCAACATTTCTTTGCTTTCCTTTCCTTTCCTTCTTTCTTTTTTTTTTTTTCTTTTGTTTTTTCGAGACAGGGTTTCTCTGTGTAGCCCTGGCTGTCCTTGAACTCACTCTGTAGACCAGGCTGTCCTTGAACTCACTCTGTAGACCAGGCTGTCCTTGAACTCAGAAATCCGCCTGCCTCTGCCTCCCAAGTACCACCGCCCGGCGTGCCCCAACATTTCTAAGAAGCTAGTAGCAACTGCAATTCCTAAATGGCGTGTGTATTATGGAGCTCACCAATTCTAACAACAGGCTGAGCTAAATGAACTGCCCTAGGGCAGCTCTAGGTTTTTCAACCTTTGTGAATATTCTAGAAATGACACATAGATCTCCCACTTCTTCCTTTTTCTAGTGAGGCCTGTGTGCTTTTTAAAAAGTATACCTTAAAGTAGTTCCGAAGGTGCCTAGAAGAATTTCTACTGCTTTGAAAGGTAGTTCATTTATAATACAGAGAACCAAGGGGAATTTAGTCAAACATCTGAAAAACCTGTTATTACTATTGAAAGACAGTCCTGGCTGGCCTGGAATTTATTGTATAGAGTAGGTTGGCCTCAAACATGGATACTCCTTTCCCCCTCACTTCTGCCTCCCAAATGCTGAAATTAAAGGTGTGTGTGAGCATGACAGACCTTATTATTATTATTTTTTAAAAAATATCTTAGCTGATTGTAAACCAATGGATATAAGGAAGCACAAGAACACTCCTTACTCTGAGAAACTCATCATTCAGATCAAAGTTAAGTATAATAAAATATACTCAGTAATAGTGACTGATGCTACAGTGTACATATAAAACAGCCACCTACCCCTATATTAGAGAGAACAAGTTCTTAAGAGTAGAGCTCAACTGGTCATTTGGAGCTCAAACTGTCTGAGAAGCCCCAGTGTAATGCTTGTAAAAGTCTTTAATGGGCTGGTAAGGTGGCTTAGCCAGTAGCAGCATTTGAGTTGGACCTCTGTAATCCAAGTAAAGACATAGAGATAGAAAGAGAGAATGGACCCTACAGTTGTCCTGTTGTGTCTCTTCACACCTGCACCATGGCATACACACACATATAAGAGAAAAGTACATCCATTTGGCTGAACAATTAGCAAGAACAGAGAGAGTTATGTGAGGAAAACTCAGAAAGCTATGTTGTGGTCTCATTTGTGGAAAACATTTATTTTATTAAAAGCTAAAAATTTAACCTTTATTCTCTGGTTTCTTGGGACTCATAGAAGGTGTTTGTGCAAAAGCAGTGATACAGGAGAGGGGAGTTTCAGAAATCTGGCTGTGGCGGTACATTAGGGTGTTAAGAGAAACTGAGGATGGGTACAGAAAGGAAGCCCGGGGCAGGCAGACAGAGAGAAAAAGGCTCAGACACCAAGGCCACTTCCCTCAGACCAAGTCAAGAAAGGTGGGTATAATGTAGTTCTTGATCAAGGTTCAGCATTGTGGAATAAGAAGGTGACTTTAGGGGCTGGCAAGATGGCTTAGTGGTTGAGAGCATTCGCTGCTCTTCCAGAGGGCCCAGGTTCAATCCGTAGCACTCAACATAGCAGCTCATACTTGTCTGTAACTCCAGTTCCAGGGGATCCAACACCTTTGCACAGACATACATATATGCAGGCAAAAACACCAATGCGCATGAAATAAAAATATATAAACCACGAAAAAAAAGTTGACATGAGAATGGCCTTTGAAGGTTAAGATACATATGCATGTCAAGCCAGGTGATGGTGGCTCGTGCCTTTAATCCCGACACCTGGCAGGTAGAAGCAGTCAGATGGATCTGAGTTTGAGGCCTCCCTGGTCTACAGAGTGAGTTCCAGGACAGACAGGAGTACAAAGAAACCCTGCCTCAAGAAAGGAAGAAAAGGCACACATGAGAACAAGAGGGGCATCTCTTTAAGCATCGTCTGTATCTTTAGTGCTTTGCTTATGCTCTGATTTACTGTGTGTTCAGTGGACAAGGAAACAGAATGAGAGGTCTGATGCGTGCCGTGCTAGGGATCTGGTGTCCTCCAAAGGCCATGTGTTAAGCAGTTGAGCCACAGAGACAATGGAGGTGGATGAAACTTTAGGCAGTGGGACCCAGTGGAAGGAAGTGAGTAGATCAGGCACACAAGCTTCCTTAAAGCCTCTTTAACCGGCTCCACTTCCCAGCCACCATGAAGTGAGAGCCTTTCATGTTAACATGCTCTCAGCCTGGTGTATTGAGTTAGAAACAACTGGACCAAAACTGACTGAAGACCAAAACCTGAAACCGGGGAAATAAAACTTTCCTTCTCAGAAAACCATCCCAGGCATTTTGTCACAGTAATGGGAAGCCAACATGAAGCTGCACAGCTGCAAGAGCAGAGTCGGCCCTGTGGGAAAAGACATGCTCCCAGACTTACGTCCTGAGTTCGATTCCCAGGACCCACATGATGGAAGAGAGCAATCGACTCCTTCTGATCATGGTACATGAGCCCACACACTTCTACACATACACACAAATGAATAAAGATAAAAGAAGCTTTTAAAAAATGCTATGGTTATTACTCAAATCTCAGTATTTATTATTATACACAAAATAGACATTCAGAAAGGTATGTAAGGGGTGGGGCTCTAGGACTTTAGTGAGATGCTCACTGTAAATAACACATTGCTCATGCTTCTGTAAGCAACCTTAATGTAACTCACTGGGTCACTAAAGAAACAGGTAACAAAACCACCAAAGATACCAGAGCACCAAGGGGATGAGTGGGAGGAGGAAAAGCCATCACAGAGATTGGGGGAGGGGGGAATGAGAGGAATATGATCAAGCACACCATAAGCATACACAAATTTTATAATGAAAATATGTATGATTTATATACAGTAATAAAACAAATCAACATCTGGACAAGCTATAAGGAATTTAGCTTTAATTTTATACTTTGTTGAGTCTACATAGGCATAACACATCTTGCCTAGTATGTGCTTAAATATTCAGCATACCAGATTGTACAGTTCAAACAGATTTGGGGAGGTTAGGGTGGTGCCGTGGTGGAGAACCTGAGCAGTGAGCATGAAGCTCTGAAGCTGATCCACATCAGAGAGAAAAAAGAAACAGTCTTTCAGATTTGGTTGTGCAAGTGTGAGCAGTAGTAGTAGCACATAGCAGTCAAGGTATTCCTCAAAGTCAGGATAAGAGATGGAGAAAAGGAGACATCAGATAATATGTACTTAAGCAACATTTAAAAAGAGCCCATCCTTCTATGATTTAAATGTGAGGACAGAGCAGTGAGCTCAATAGCAAGGAATCAAAACCACCACCACCCCGTGGGGCAGCGCTAAGAAGGAAACTGGAAAGGGGCACATATGACAGGGAGAGTTATGGGACAAAGTCATCAGAGTGCATCCTCTGTTCAGGTGATGTGGAAACAGAGCCTCACATACAGTACTTAGTCACATGGAAGTAAGGACAAAGGTCGGCAGCTCATCTGACACATGGATAGGAATAGCATAGCTGGGCTAAACCTTCATGACAAGAGACAAGCAGGCCAGCTCTCAGAAGTGTGTAGTGTGGTCAGGCTTATGGGTTTTACTCTTGGTAAGATGGAACACTATTGTGAGGGAAAGACATGCTCCAACACACATGTTAACAGGACCAGCCCAGCTGCTTCACCTTTAGGGCGAGGGCAGACTTAGGAAGACTAGCTGTGTACTGAGTGCTATGCTGGGGCTTCGGATGCCAGGAGCTTGGATGAATGTACAGAAGGAAAGATGGTCAGATACATTTACAAAGCATGAAAAACTGCCCTCATGCTTTGCTAAGAGTAAAATGGGCATTTGTGTGTGTATGAGTATCATGTGTACACATGTACTATGTGGGAATCAGAGAGCAACGGGCAGGAATGAAGTTGCTTTCTATTGTCTGGACCTGGGGATGGAAGTTAGGTGGCCGGATGCTCTGGCAGTACAGTTGGTTAGGTTACTACATGGCACTTACACAGCAGTACGCGTACGTTGTCAGCCTTAGCATCAGGTACCTTCAATCACTATGCCATCTTACCATCCCCAAATTGTGTACTTTAAGGGCAGCAAACATGTTATTGTTAAGGTGTACCCGGGTATTTGTTTCAATTGTTAATTATGGTCTGAGTATCTTGTGCAATGAAAAGAATGTTTATGGTTATTTGAAAGAAAATGAGCTAGATTAAAATAGTTATTGAGGAAAAAAGTAACTAAAAAGAGAATTATTAGTTTAAACACTTAGCATTATCCTAAATTCACATTCTTTTCCTAATATTTCAAAGGTATTACATATTATGAAATGCATTTTGTCTGAGTCAAGTGTGAAGTAAGTCTCTGACTGAATGGCTTCTTGAGTTTTGAACCCAGGGCCTTGGGAATGGCAGGCAAACACTCTGCTGAATCGGAAGGTTGAGTCTGCGTCACTTGACAGCCCCAAACCTACTTCACTCTGCTGCTGTACCACAGCTACAGCCATGACAACTGTTCAACTACTCACTGTTTGCAGTGCACACCAAAATCTTCTATTTTATTAAGTGGGATAGTCTGGTACTCAGAAGGTCCTTCATCAGGAGGTTTGTAGCCCTAAACAAAAACAAAGAAAACAGAAAACTGAAAATAATAAAAAGCAAAGTTGTCTCTGCAGCTTCTTATGTATGGGACCAAATTCAGGAGAGCTCAATAGTAAACCAATATTGTAATAACATCTGGGCCTGGTGCGTTACACACGTGCTGGGGAGGCAGAGACTAAAGGACTGCTGCTGTGTGCCTGTGCTAATAGATACAGAAAGGAAATGAATTCAGCTTGTTTCTCTAGTACCTGTCAAATTGCCATGAGTACACAAATGTTTCCTGGTAAATAAAACCCTTTGTCTGGCAAGATACACGCACACACACAGACACACATACACACCCCTACACACACATACATATATATACATATACACACATATATATACACACATAAAAAATACATATATAAAACATAAACATGTTATTGATATGAGCTGTAGCAGTTTGCAATTTTGTATTAAAAAATCTTCTACACTAAAAAAAAAAAAAAATATTACGCTGGGTAATGGTGGCACACGTCTTTAATCCTAGCACTTGGGAGGCAGAGGCAGGAGGATTTCTGAGTTCGAGGCCAGCCTGGTCTACAGAGTGAGTTCCAGGACAGCCAGGGCTACACAGAGAAACATGGTCTTTAAAAAAAAAAAAAAAAAAAAAAGATATTATACAGGTTGTGTATATAGCTCAGGGGTAGAGTACTTGCCTAGTACTGTTGGCACTAGAAAAAAAAAAAGCTTGTGTATAAATGTGAGAAGCTAAATTTGGATCCCAGAACCCACACAACACAGGCCTACTTAGTGCACATCTGTACTTCCAGCTGTCTACGGTCAGATGCGAAGTGGAGATAAAAATCCACATAAGCCAGCTAGCTTGTACACAGTGAAAAGTATAAGATCCTGTCTCAAACAAGGTGCATAGGAGACCACTAACTCCCAAGGGTCTCTTCTGACCTGTAGACCTGTGCCTGTACTCATAAACACATCACCCCTGAGGTGACACACACTCATAATCCTAGTACTTCAGGTTTAATTCAAGGCTAATCTCAACTACATGAGATTGCCCCTTCATAGCCCCCTTTATCCAAATTACCTTTGGATATGTCCTAAAGGCGCCAAGATTCACTTTTCCTGCAGATATTGTTCTGGTTGGGTCAATCTACAAGAGACAAATAGTCAACATAAGTCACATGCTTTACTGAGTCAATATCAGAAACCAAAAACAAACCAATATAGCACCATATACATGTACACCAATCTAGTAAACAATCCGAAAATAACCAAAATAATTGAAGAAGTTCAGCGAAATAGGAATATATCAGTTAAATTATTGATTAGACTTAAGTTATCATATCACCAAAGAATGTTTAGTATTGTGGGGAGCGACAGAAGGCGGCTATCATCCTTGCAGCCATCTTGAGCCATATACCCTGACATGAGACTTGATTACAATAGCCTACAACAGCTGAGCACACTCTGATAACATCTTGCTTTAGATACCCAGGACCTTCCCCTGGGTGTGTGAGACTTAAAGGTGTGTGACTTAAGGGCGTGAGTTAGAGATCAGATTTAGAGACAAGACCGAAGGGCATGACTTAAAGGCGTGGCTTAGAAGTGAGACAATCACACTCTGTTTGGTCTCCATTCCGTCCTCACTCTCTCTTGCTGAACCCCCAGACTGGAGCAGCCTCGGGCAGTGTGGGCTCTAACAATTTAGCCCCCAAGGCTTTTGGCAGTGTGGGTTCCAACACTGACAGGTATTATTTAAGCTGTGCATGCTACTTGGCAAGCCCATATCTTTTTTTTTTTTTTTTTTATGAGACAGGGTTTCTCTGTGTAGCCCTGGCTAGTCTTGAACTCAGAAATCCACCTGTCTCTGCCTCCCAAGTGCTGGGATTAAAGGTGTGCGCCACCACTGCCTGGCTATATCTTTCAAAAAAAAAAAGAATTAATGGAGAGACTGCCCTCCTATTCCCGTCCTCTTTAATAGATGAAAGATTGTTTGCTTCCTCTTAAAAATCCCAGATTGCATTTAAAACACTCTGGACATACAACAAGACAGGTTCCAGCCATTTCTGCTTCTCCAATTCACTCAACCCTGATTAAATGCCTATGGGATAGTGTGAGGTACAGCAAAGTTAAGACTCCCTAGGTAGACTAACACCAGAGCTTTATTCTTTACCACACTGTTTTCCAGTATTCTTTCTTTAGCAAATCTTCTTGAAGAACTTAATTAAAGCATCTATGTAAAAATCCATGCATAGATATGCAAGTCTGTAACCGTAGCATTGTATATTAGGAAAGGAGAGAGGAAGGTCTGTAAACTGGTCAGCCAGCCTAGATGAAATAATGAGCCCCCAGTTACTACTTACCACCACTGCTACAAATGGTTCCTGAAACTGCTGGTTAAGCATCTGTGTACTAACATCAATCCCAGAGAGCCAGCAGCCATAACCAGGGTGACTATGGTACCAACCGATTGCATTCTCAAGGCGGCCAACCTATCACATCAAAGAAAAAGCTTGCTTTAGATATGGTTTAATCTCAGAGATACTGATGCTGTCATTTACAGGTTTTATGTAGCACTGTGGTCCAATAACAGCACACAACATATACTGCTTTGAAGTTAAGGAATTTCTCAACAGACAATACATGCGCACAGTGTAAAACGAGGCACAAGAACAAGGGTATCCAGTCTCCTCCTCCATCTTTCCCCTCATCTGTTTCTCAGCCCAGACATTATCACTCTAACATCTCACAGATACTCTGTAGACTAATATAAACACATCTGCACATAGCTGCATACCACATACTATACTTTTTTTTTTTTTTTTTTAATGAAGAAGCAATTCTGGAGCTTGTTCCACGTTAAGTAAAGACATGGATAGCTTTTTAAAAAAGCCTGCCTACATAGTTCATTATAGTCCATTAATAGATATACCATACTCAGGGATAGTTCATTCTTAAATTTGTTGTTGTTCTTTTTTTTTTTTTTTTGAGGGGTATTGGAGATACCGAACTCGGGGCTTCTGAATGCTAAGCATGAACTCTACCAGGAACTTGCATCTCCAGCCTACATTTTTTTGTTTTTATTTTAAACACAACTGATAGTGAAAAAGAAAATGTATCTGGGAAGGACCTCCTCCCCCAACCTAATACTATAAATCTCACAAGACTTTTAAAATTTCACATAAAACTGTTCAATTTAAAATATAGAATTTAATGTGAAAAGGACAGTTTCAAGTTCAGACACCCAGAAGTCATCCTGAGACTCTCAGAGGTTTTTAAGTTTAAGAAACAGTATTTTTACCTGTTTGGCATTTTCTATGTATGCAGCCATATACTCATATGCAGCAGCCTGGGCATTTACCCGGGTTTCAGTGCCCTCCACAGGCAGAGCAAAGCTGTCCATGATGATCATGGTCTCCCCATCGACTTTCCCGAGCATCAAACCCATCACTTCCAAGTTGCCTCCTGCTCTTGCATGCATCACCATCTTCAGTAGAGCTAGTGCTGAGATTTTGCAGTATTTAAAGTAGTGGTGACTACAAAAACAAAATCACACTGTGATTAAGGCTCTTATTTACCGTACAACTTCAGAAGACGGTGTCTGTGAAAACGGGTACGTTCTGAAGGGACTGACAGTGATGACAGGGAGTGTGGAACGTGGGGAGAGAAAGAAAGCAGTAAGCGCGAGGGTGCTTGGAAACAAGACGTCACAGGTCAACGGCTCAGCCGCTCAGGGAAAAGAGTCTAAATAAATTTTAAATATACCGTTGAAGTGAGGGAATAATGATCAACTCCATAGTTTTTTTTTTTTCTCAATCAACATGGAATTATTATATCTGATTACATTCTTAGGTCTAACTTTCTGACCTTGTTATTAATTAACTTATTTATTATCTGTGGTACATGTTTATTAATGTGCCACTAGATGGCCTGTGGAGATGACAGGGGCTGTCAGGGGTCTTTCTCTACCTTTTTTTTGTTGTTGTTTTGCTTTTGACACTGGGTTTTTCTGTATAGCCCTGGCTGTCAGTAGATCAGGGTGTCCTTGACCTTTATCACCCACCTCTGCTGAGATTAAATGTGATTGTCACCATGCCCAGCTCCTTTTCCTCTATGTTATTACTTCATTCCCTTGTGACAGAACCTCTTACTGAAAGCTTACTGTTTTGGCTAGGCTGGCCGACCAGCTTACAGACCTTCCTCTCTCTGCTTTCCTTCCATACAATGCTAAAAGGTTACAGACACACATAACCATGCATGGATTTTTACATAGATGCTGGGGATTTGAACTCAGGTCTACATGCTGGATAGCAAGTATTCTTACCCACTGAGCCATAGGACTTAATTTCTACAAATGTAGCCTCTGAAACCGACCTGCTTAGGTCTCAATTTTACACTGACACTCCCTGAGAGAGTAGGGCCACTTAATGTCTATGCCAGATCAGATATCTATAAAATAGGTATTCCGTCTGTTAGTACGAAAAGGACACAGTATGGGCTTAGCTTAGTCCCAGAAACACTAAAATCTAAGGTACTGTTATCAGCCTTATTAATCTGATTTTTAAAGATATTGTCAAAGAAACAGTGTGTTAGCTTGTGGCTTCCTTCTGATAGCATCTTGGGAATTAAAAAGTAGATCCAGTATCCTTATTTCTGTGACAAACCATCGTACTCGATTAAACTCTTGAATAACATTTTAAAATCACTGATGTACCCTGCATGTTAAAATAAACATAAGTATAGCCATAGATGGTGAGAAAGTCAAGAATTTACATCCATCTAAAATGTGCAGCTTGCTTTAGGAACAGCCAAGTAATCTCTGCAGGTCATTCTGAGTCAACATGGCCTGTTGGATGCAAGCAACCAAGTATAGCTTCCAGCTTTTGCTTGATTTTAACCACAAGCTTACTGAGACCATCTTAGAAATCGAGACATAAATTTAAAAATTGGCTCTTACATCTACTTGGGGAAAACAATCTTACTATGCTCCTATTACATATGGTTCATCCAGAACTTTCTAACAGATTACCTTATCTAATCTTTATGACATCATTAATAGCTATGTTTAACCTTTATCTTTTTTTTTTTTTTTTGGAGACAGGGTTTCTCTGTGTAGCCCTGGCTGTCCTGGAACTCACTCTGTAGACCAGGCTGGCCTCGAACTCAGAAATCCGCCTGCCTCTGCCTCCCAAGTGCTGGGATTAAAGGTGTGTGCCACCACCGCCCGGCTAACCTTTATCTTATATATAAATTTAGATACTTTAGTTTCCTAATGCCAGTCAAGAGTTTAAGTGACAGTTATGCTTGATTTTCAGTCTATTGTACCTAAGTTCATTGTCGTAGTATGATCATGAGGTGAGTTTCTGAATGTATTTATTTCCCTATTTACAGAAAGGTAAAGAAAGTACAGTCATGATTATTAAATGACAAGAAAATCGTCAGGACAGTGCCAGGCTCACAGTAAGAACTCAATAAACCCTGAAAATAGAGTACTGACAGAGCCAGCTTTGACAACAAAACAAAGTACCTGGAAACAGCAAGACAGTTTACACAGCAACCTTTTGTAATTTCTTTCTTCACTCTCCTTAACACAATTTGCTTTAAAGAATCTTTTGACTTGTCATCAGTCCCAAAGATACATGGATTTGGCTAGGGGGCAAATAGCCTCTAAGCTCTATTTTATAATTCCTGGCTTCCGTGAATTGTTGTAGTAGTATTTTAGAGAACTGGTAAGAGGATTTGGTATGTCTCTAAAATAGTTATAGGAGGAAAAAAAAGTGCTAAAAAAAAAAAAAAAAAATCACCCCAAGAGGTCATGGCTTTTTTTTTTTTTAGATCAATGCTCTACTCATTCGATTTCTGAAAACAGCCACGCTCTTCAGTTTGGGATCCACTGAAGGCTGCAACAAATTGCACGTAGTCACCAGGTTCAAGGCAGAGTGTGAGATTTACGAAAATAATCATGTTGAGAAAGTCGCACCCTAAGTCAGCCCTTTACACCCCTTGGAAGCAAGAAACTTTCTAAAAGGGGAAATCAAAGCAGGCCCTAGAGGACAGGTAAGGCTCTACTGATAAGGCAGACTAAACCCACTGTGCCCAGTATTCTGTCGACGCCCCTCAGAAGGCCAAGCTCTCCACACCCTTCATCTCCCACCCTTCGCGGGCCTCTCACAGTCCCGCCATCCCTTCCCTCCCCTGCGTCTCGCCAGGGACCTCCTCACTCCTTAGTCCAGGGTTTCGCCGCCAGGATTTCTTGTTGTTGTTTTTTGTCATATTTGTAGATTTCATCGATACTCTGCGCTTCCTGCATGTTGTTGGCCAATTCCCAGGTTTTCTGGGCCATACCACTCCCGGAAGCTGCCATGGCCGAGGGACCGGAGAAGCTGTCGTCACCACAACCAAAATGCAACTTTATTTTACTGGGCCTCAGCGTGCGGGCTTTGCACCTTCCCCACCACGGGTGCACACTCACTAGACTCTCAAGGCAGCCATGACACTTGAGACCGGAGGTGACGTTGGTCCAGACCATTCGCGCGGCGGGGCGCGGCGGCGGCGCAGCGACATAGGAAACGTTTCCTAAGTGTCGGCTCGGCTCGGCTAAGAATAGTCTTGCGGATGAAACGAGAACATGCCGGCTCGGAGATCCGTACGTGTGAATTGCGAGGGACGCAAAGTATCGGTGTGGGAATGGTACAGCCTTTGGCGCCGGAAGGCGGGCGTGTTGACCTGCCAGGAAGGGGTCGGCCGTCTGCGCGCGTACTGCGCAGACTCCGGTTCCGCCATGTTGTGTGTAGGAGGAAACTTGGGTTTGTGGCAGTGAGTGTAGGTGCTTCAAACGAAATAAATTGTTTGGAATACTAAATGTCTCTAGAGAAACAGAGGTGTAAGTATCTCCAGATTATTGCTTTTGGAGAGGGAAGATCACGTAACAAGACTCTTAAGCTAGTTCGGGGAGTGTAAAAGCCTTTCGGATTTGTGGTTGGCGTTTCGCTTTTGTGTTTTCGCTACTGTTGCGAGGTGGCAAGCAAAACCCACCGGTTGTTTAAGATTAACTTTCTGACGAGTTTATAGGGTAACATTTTATACAAGTGTTAGGAGCTGTGAATGCGGTAGGCCCAACTTTTTAAAAAAAGGGTTGTCTCAGTGCAGAATTAATCTCAGCAATTGTGCCTTCCAGTAGTTAATGTGAAATTTGTTTCAGTCGTATTTTTAGGTTTTCTTCCCTCACATTCTCATCCCCAAATGCCCATAAGACTGTAAGTTGAAGGCATGCATGAAGTTTGTGTTTAATTCTAATATATTTAATTTTTTTTCGTAACACGGTTCTTACAGACGTCTCCAGCTTCATCATCTTCTTTTAGCTCTCCCGGCCCAGCTTTTCATTCTATTAGAACTTTTTTTTCTTGGCTTAGTGATATATTAGTTGTTTAGCATTGCTTGAAATGCACTTTGACGTTTCTGCTTTAGAACACACAGTATTTAAAAAACACAGCTCAGAGATTCCTCTCACGAACTCTTTGACAGTAACTGCTCCTTCCACAGGGTCTTGAAGGCTCTGTAGCTGCTTCACATGGACGTTTTGTTTTTAACCTGTAAGCTTTGTGTTGTATTTTTTTTTCCCCCGTGATGGGGTTTTGTTGTTCTGGAACTCGCAATGTAGTCCAAGCTGGCCTCAAACTCAGGAGATCCGCTTGCCTCTTGAGTGCTGGGATTAAACGCGTGCACCACCACTGCCCGGTTGTATTCTCTTCTAATGAAGGTGTTTAGCAGACACATTAGCTAAAAACAAAAGAATTGTTAACTCTTCACCACAGCTGTTGGTTTTGATTTTGGATTCAGAAGTTGGAAGACATTGGAGCGTGGTGACACCTTCCTCTAACCCAGCAAATGAGAAGTTGGGCTAGAAGGATGAGTTACAGGAAAGCCTTCCAAAAATAGCAATTTGAGGTTAGCCTGGGCTACAGGAGACCCTATCTCAAAAAGTCAAGGAGCTGGGGCAAGCAAAACAGAGCAAGGACCAAACAAACAAGGACATTGCTACATTCTTGTAATTCCAGTACTTGGGAGGCGGAGAATAGAGAATCAAGAGCTCATATCCCGCTTTCTCCCTCGACTATTTGAGTCCTTGTGTCAAAATAACGAAACCAAAAATAAACTAGAACCTTCTTACAGTATAACTTTGGGCACACTAGGGACATTAGTATCTTTAGTTCTGAGAACTTTTAGGTCTTTCTGAGAAGCTTTTCCAGTGGTAGCAATACACAGCCACTCGGAACATACAGATGATAACATGTTGAAATGGTAATGAAAACCCAGGACAGAGTTAACTAGACAGCTGGTACCGGTATTCCTCCTCTCACAGCTACACTAGGTGACTGGAGACCGCCCTGGGCTTGGACGGCTGGGATACATTTAGCCTGGCAATGGCCACATTACAGGAATCTCGGGGCGCAGTAGCGGGTGCGCCGTGTGTCCTCCGGGGCTGCAGGGGGCGCCGTCATCCTCGCGGCCTCCGCTGCCAGCCCGCGGGGGCGGGGCCGCGCCTGGCCGTTGGTGGAGGGCGGGCGGGGGGCTGGGTCTGGGAGGCGGAGCCCTGAGCGGGCGACCGGTTGTTTGGTCCGCGCCGGGGTCGCCGGAGCCTCGGACTGTAGAGCCCACTGGAAGCGTGGCTACTCGCCGGTAGTAAGTCCATGGGTGGCGGGTGTGGAAAGCTGCGCGAAGAGTCGGCGCCTGGGCGCTGGAGGCCGGGCCCAGGTCGTTGTGTCCGGCCGGGGGTTCGAGCCTGCCGGGCGGAGCCGGGAAGCTCCGGGGTGCCGTGGGGGCAGGGTTTGAGGCGCGGGTCGCGAGGCGGTGGCCCGGCTTAGTCCCAGGTTCTGGTCTCGAGGCCGCCGGGCTGGGGGCGGTGCCCTGCACACGCGCTGCAGACTCCCGGGCGGCCTCTGGGCCGGCTGGTTGCCGGACAACGCGTTGACGCTTTTCAGAGGCATCTGCCACCCGCTGTGTCCCTGGAGACCTTAGTAGCTCTCCAGCGCCTTATCTTCTGCTGGTGCTTCCCGGCTGCTAAGCCTCATAGAGTGCTTGCACCTGGGTGGTTGGTTAATGTTTTACACTTTGCAGATTAAACTTTATCTTCTTCATGTCCCTATAAGCTGCTTTTTTTTTTTTTTTTTTTTTTTCTCAGTGTGGCTGCTTGATGAGATAGAACCTTCTCTCTCTGCCTTGATTTTAGTATCTTTGTATGGAATTTGAATCTGGTTTGAAAGAAATACACATTATGTGTGTATGTTTGTATGTATGTATGTATGAGTGATATATGTGATGTGGGTATGTTAGTTCTCTCTCCTCCCACAGAATCCCGGCTGTCAAACTCGGTCATCAGGCATGGCTTCAATGTCTTTACGTTTTGAGCCATTTTCCCAGGCCCTGAATCAAGTTTTCATTAAATGTTAGCAGTGGGACTCATCTTCTGAGATGCAGCTGGCTCTGAAGATAATAGGATTAAGAGGCTAAAGTAGAAGTTTTGATAAGACCTAGATTTCAGTTTGTACAGTATAAGGTCCTAAAAGCAATCAATACAATTTTATAGTTGGGTGTGGTGGCACATGCTTTTAATCCCACCACTTTGTAGATAGAGGTAAGCAAATCTCTGAATTCTAGGCCAACCAGAGCTACATAATGAGACCCTGTCTCCAGTGCAAAAAAAAAAAAAAAAAAAGGCTTTATAGAAAGCCATTTATTCTAAGAAGCTGAGTTGAGTTTTATATGGAAGAATAGTTTGTCATGTTGATAAGCAAAAAAGAGCCCAAGGAAAGTAGGGAGACACTGTCCTCTGTGTGTGTGTGTGTGTGTGTGTATGCGCGCGCGTGTGCGCGTGTGCGCGTGCGTGCGTGCTCCTGCGCTACTGGAGAAAATTACCTGATAATATTATCATGGAAAATGTACATTTTAGAGAGTGTCTAGACAATACAGAATCCTATTTAGCTTTTTTTTCAGCAGATTTTGGATGGGGCAATTTAATCCTTAATTATAAACATTCTTAGTGTATCCTGTTTCTTGTTCTTGCCCATCAGTCCAGCCTCCATTTCCACTAAATAACTTGTACATAATTTTATGGTTGAAATGCTCTTATGTAAATTGTTGCACCTTTTAGGAATATAGAGAAAAGCAGCCATGATAGCTACAAGTGTTTTATTGTTTATGCCTTTGTGTCCTATTGATAGTAAAAAGTTATACAGAACATCAGCCTTGAAACTTGTTCAAGAGCAGCAGAGCCGCACCGTGCAGAGACAGGGCCTCCAGGTTGGAGTTACCAGTGTCATTTTAACCTCAGACTATAGTTAAGATTTATTAAGATGTCCAGTCATAGAATTTTTCCCAGTTCCTGATGTCAGAATTCTGTTCTCTTACAGCTGAAACTCCAGTCATATAATTCTTTCCCAGCACCCTCTTAGTAAGAAACTCAGGTTGCCATTGGTGTGTGTCCTTGATGCATCCATACATCAGTGCAGTCACTACTAGGAAAAAGGTCATTGGTTAATATATACTTTATTGTGGTTACTGTTACCTAAAGTGAATTTCAGAAGTTGTAATAATTGGTGCTAAGTTACTGTTAGGAGGGAATTCTTGACGTTTTTATCCACCTTCAGTTCTTCCTCTTTCATTCAAGTCAACATTGCTGAGCATTTACTTGTGGGTTATCCCTGCCTGTGTTCATTTACTTTGTGTCTGTCCTTGTATCTGATGGAGTATATTGAAGATTTAATGCTTTAAACTTGGGATCCTTCAGCTTGCCTCAGTCCTGAGTAGGGAGTAGCTGGGATGGCAAGTGTTTATCATTTATATCTGTTGAAAACACTTAACTCTTGCGTAAACATCTTTGATGTGGTTCAAATTTGATTCTTGAATTTTAACCATCTTTGGAAATTTCTGTTAGCATGTCTTACTAGCTTCAACTTAATGTTTGTGAGCTAAACTTTTTCAAACCAGACAGCTTTCTGGGATTTGTTTTTTTTTAGGGTTTTGTATCTCTAGGCCTTGTGTTAGTAATTAGTAGCTCCTTCTTGTCACATGTTTTGTTACTGAATTTGATAGGTTTTTAGAAGATTTTTTTTTTTTTTTTAAAGAAACTAGAAACATCCCAGTTTCTGTCCAGTATTGTGGTGCATACCATTAATCTCAGCACTCTGGCTGCAGAGATAGGTGGGTATCTTTGAGTGGAAGGCCAGCCTGATCTACATAGTGAATTTCAGGCTAGTCAAGACTACATAGTGAGATCCTTTCTTAAAAGCAAGAACAACAACAAAATTGGTTTTGGTGAAGAAAGTAATCTTTTCAGAGTTGTAAGTAATATACACTGTAGCACACGGGTCTCGTGTAGGTAACTGCAGCTGTTGTGTGGTCACGAGAGCAGCAGCTGTGTCTTACCCAGAATTCAGCAGCTCAGCAGGCTCTTCCCATCCTCCAGCTCCTAGATTGTCTCACCTCTTTTCCAAGATGCCCTTAGTCTTGGGTGTATGAACATAGATGTCCTTTTTGGGTTTACACACTCACAGTCATATATTCTCAGCACTGATCAGTTGTGGATATGTACAACAGTCCCCTGCAGAGAAAGAAGCATCTCTCACTAAAGTGCATAGCCACGCAGATCTGTGGGTATGAACGTACATATTTAGCAGGCAATTTGACAGCATGTCTGTTTAGCACAATAACCACAGTATGTTCCCTCCTAGGGCCTTTGACTTTCCTTAGCCATGGCCCCTTGACCAGCTTTACAATACTAGACATTGATTCACTCTGTTCAACAGGCCTCAGATCCAAGCAGAAAGTGGTTGGTCATCCTTTCATTAACAGTCATGTTACTAATAGCTATAGTGTGTATATCTTGCCTCTCAGGGTCTGGTGCTGGGTAGGACCGTTGATGGCCACCCTGCCCCTAGTGGTCTGCATAGCATCTTCTAAGCTATTTACAAGGTGGAACTTTTTAGAAAAAGGAGTTTGGATAGGAGGTTCCTTAAATGGGTAGGCTGTTGTGTTCTCACAGACATAAATTTTTAACTCAAAATCTCAATGCTAGACATGAGTATACACGTGAGTTCCTGCTCACGAAGGTTCTGGAGGTTTCTCAGAAACCACAGTCATTGTCTTTTTCCTTGGTTGCCAACCACTAGATGGTAACACTCCATTGCTGAGGACACTGTATGCTTGGCTTGTAGAACATAGAGAAACCAATCTTGAACTGACTAGGAAACTTACTCTCCTGTGTAGCTTATATATGATCCATTTATGTGAAACTTCCAACTTAGACAGTTAAAACAATAGATAAGACATGTTAGTTCTCTGAGTTCAGGGGAGGAGTGACTGTAGAGGGAAAAACTCCTGTGTGTTGTTGACCCTGTGGGTTCTTACCCTGTCAGGAGAGTTGGACAGAGACATAGTATCTCAGAACAAGGCTTGTTTTTATAGTTAAACACAAGGGAGACAGCCTGTGGGCAAACTCAAACTGATGCCAGGAAAAAGATACACAGCTTTTTAGCATCTGCAGGGTCCTGCACTTCAGTTCTCATCACATTAGAGATGGATTTAGGTTGCCCATGGGCTCTCCTGCTCATGACTTTTTGTTCTTCTTTGTTGTTTTTTTGGGGGGATTGGGAGAGCCCTACTGTGTATCCTTGGTTAACCTGGATCACTGTGTAGAACAGGCTGCCTGGTTGAACTTACAGAGATATGCTTGCCTCTGCCTCCAAGTGCTAAGATTCAAATGCTGGGTGAATACTACTACTCCCAGCCTTCATCATGATTGGTTTTTCCAGCAGGGTCTCATTACCATGTTAAGTCTATAGCCCGGTGTATGATTTTTACTATTTGAATAAGGCAAACATTATCCTATGCCTATTTTATGCACATATGTGCCCTTACTATCTGGTAAGTCCTTGTTTAGATCAAGCTCAGCTACTCAGTTTTAGGCTATCAAAAAAAGGTTATAATATTATTCTTTATTAATGTATTAACTATACATAGTACTGTTTTTCTTTTTTCTTTTTTCTTTTTTTTTTTTGTTGGTTTTTTTGAGACAGGGTTTCTCTGTGAAGCCTACCTGCCCTGGAACTAACACTGTAGACCAGGCTGGTCATGAACTCAGAGATCTGCTTGCTTCTGCCTCTGAGTGCTAGGATTAAAGAGGTGTGCACCACCACTGCCTTGCTCACAATTAATTTCAAATAGTTTTTAGAGAAAAGTATTGTAAAGATTTAAGCTTTTTATTTCCTTTTGTTCTTTGATTGTGTGACTGTGGATCGTGGAGGTGGCTGCTGACCTCATTTGTTACCTTAGTTATCATATGATTGTGTAGAATGTCTCACTGTGAAGTTTCCATATGTTCGTATGCAGTGCTTTGATCACATTTCTTTTCTGTACTTTAACCTGCATTGTAGCCAGTTCTGGGAAGGTGAAGAGGAGGGACAGATAGTACTTATGTTCATGTTTGAATATGAAGTTTACAAGAGATTGAATACAAGTGTGGACTAAGACCCTGTCTTAATACTTAGCTAAACCCACTACAGTACAGTTGTGCTCACTGAAGGCTTTTTTTTTTTTCCCCAGAATCTACAAAATGGCAGATAGCTTGGATGAATTTATTGAAGAGCAAAAGGCGAAACTGGCCAAAGACAAAGCAGAATTGGAAAGTGACCCACCTTACATGGAGATGAAGGCAAGATTAGTAGCTGTCTTCCACCGTGTTTCATTAAGTTGGATTTAGTGGCGCACCCTTTAGTCCCAGCATTTGGGAGGCAGAGGCCTTCGGATTGCTGTAGTTTGAGGTCAGCCTAATCTATATAGCAAGAATTCTAGGCTAGTCAGAGCTGCACAGTGACACCCTGCCTCAAAAGCAAATAAACAAACAAAACCAGCCCCCCCCCCGCCCTGAAACCCAACCAACAATGAAAAAAAACCCAACTGAACATGTTTTGTTGAGACTGTTTCTGAGGATTATAGCAGTTTGGGTTTTGTTTCATACTTGAGTTTGATTGGGACACAATTGTTCTGCTTCTGAGAGACTGACTGTAGGTGTCAGGTGAGTGATTTTGAATGTATTTTTTTGGTGGGATTTTATATCTCACAATATTCTGTCAGCGTTCTAATGCTTGATTATGTGTTTAACAAGCTGAATAGAAGACAATGGTTAAACCTCAGATTTTTATATGAAAAATAGTATTAAATGAATAATAAATGTTTTGAAATACATATTAGTAAATTTACTAGGGGAATTTATTCTGTACTATTTGCTTTTTAAAGAACAGGTATGTTATCATAGTTGCTTCTGAAAAGCAGTGTCTGGAATGTTTTCTTAAATTGTTTTTATTTCAACATAAGAGTTGTTCTCTTTAGCAGATACTGAGATTGTGCTAGGAGCCACGCTTGGCTCTGGGAATGCTGTACTAATGCAGACAGATGCCATCTCTCACCGGCCCAGTGTGTGTTAACAAGCCAGTCTGTGCCATAGGTTGTCTTGTCATGAGCTTATCCGTATAACATGGCTTGCCGTAAGTCACTTCTGACTTACCATTGTCTGATTTACCATTGTGTTGGTTTAGCATCTGTCCCAAACAGACAACCAAATTAAGATGATAATCATGACATTCTAATTACATTTTATTATGTAAGTTAACATATGATAGTACTCAGGGGTGGGGGACAGCTTTAAAAGGTAGTATTTCAGTGCAGTATTTAAAGTAGGTGTCTCTTACTATAATTTTCCATGCAAGTAAACTGAGGCATTGGAAAGCTGAATAATGAGATTGAGTGCCCAGTTGGTAGAATAGGCTTTGATTCCTGACATTGATTAAGTGCTTGTCCTTTTAAGCACTGGCCATGGTTGTCTTCCGTCCAAACAGTCTGCTTTGTAAAAGGAGTTAAAGCAAGAGCTTTGTGTGTAGTATCTTCTCTAGTCAAGGACATCTTTATGAAATAGGGCTGTTTTGTTTTTTGTTTTGTTCCGGAGATCAAGAAAATGAGGCCAAAGGAGTTAAATGATTTGTTCAAGTAGACACAAGGATGGATTTAAATTGCTTTCCTTATCTGGTGGCAGGGCATGCTCACAGTTAATTGATAAGGAAGGTGAGTGTGCATGTTTGAGCATATTACTGTACAGCTTTATTAAATCTTTACCAGTTCAAGAGACTCTGCTTGTTGAGGTCTTGTGGTCCCCGTGACCCCCAGCATCTCTGGGTCTTTTGTTCTTGCTTTATCTTGTCTTTATAGCCTCTCCCTATAAGTTTGTGTGTGTCTGAGTGTTGTATATGTTCATATGGGTGTGTCCACACATGCATGTGGTTTGAGTGTGTATGGAAGGAAGACTGATGTCCACATTAGATGTCTTCTTTGATTGCTGCTATCTTCTTTTTGAGATAGAGGCCTTTCACTCAACCTGGAGTTTCTTTAATTTGCTGTGCTGTCTAGCTGATGAACTTCAAGATCTGTCTGTCTGTCTCTGATCCCTCAGAGCTTGGGTTACAGACATACGATTCTGGGCCTGGCTTTTACGTGGGTGTTGGGAATATAGACTCGGGTCCTCAGACTTGCACAGAGGGCACATCACTCACTGAGCCATTTCCTCCTTCCCACGCCTTACATGTCATGCGGATGTAAATACTACATGTAAGCACAACATTCCATTTCCTCCTTCCCACGCCTTACATATCATGCGTGTGTAAATACTACATGTAAATACTACATGTAAATGCTACATGTAAGCACAACATTCCATTTCCTTTTTCCCACGCCTTAGATGTCATGCGTATGTAAATACTACATGTAAGCACAACATTCCATTTCTTCCTTCCCACTCCTTACATATCATGCGTGTGTAAATACTACATGTAAATACTACATGTAAATGCTACATGTAAGCACAACATTCCATTTCCTCCTTCCCACTCCTTACATATCATGCATGTGTAAATACTACATGTAAATAGTACATGTAAATACTGCATGTAAGCACAACATTCCATTTCCTCCTTCCCACGCCTTACATGTCATGCGTATGTAAATACTGCATGTAAGCACAACATTACAAACTAAGAACCACATTTGTTTTGTATCTCCATGCCCTCCCCCGCAACCCCTGGCCCAATAGCAGAAGCTTCTCAATTTTCTTTTTCAGTCTTAGTTTCTAGAGTTTGGCCCACTGCACTTAATAGAGACTCATTTTTAAGAGGATGAGTTAGGTATCAGAACAGTTGTTACAGTATGTAAGTAATTTTGGTTAATTTCTCAAACTTTACACTTCAATCTCTGTGCTGTGTAATTTTTTCTAAGTTATTTAGTATGTCAAATAAGTTGAATTGTACATTTTGTGGAATTCTCCCCTTTGATTTGTAAATATCATGTCTCTTCCAGGGAAAGGCATCAGAGAAACTCTCTGAAAACAGTAAAATATTAATCTCCATGGCTAAGGAGAACATACCACCAAACAGCCAACAGCCCAAGGGATCCTTAGGTATGGTACTATATGTGTGGAACTAATTTTAAGATATCCTTTCTCTGCAGGTCATTGTGAAAGAGGTTGTTTCTTCAGGAAAAAAAAATGTCTTTGGAACTTTATTTTGGAATCTCACATATGGCAATGCAGACTTCATATGAAATGTAACTCAGAGAACTTTACCTATTTCATTGATGTTGCCTAATTGTAATTGGTGGAAATGTTAGAAACTGTGTGTAACGTAACTAAAAATTAGTAATAAAAAGTTGGAGTGTGTTTATGTATGTGTATACATGAGAGAGCCTGTATTGTTTCAAATTCAAGATGGACCCTGTCTCGAAAAAAGCAAAAAAAAAAAAAATCCAAGATGGCCCAGCTGGTCAAGATGCGTGCCACCCAGCCTCAGGGCCTGAGTTTGTCCCCAGGCCCACATGGTGGTGTGCACGGACATGTACAGTAAATTTGTTCACTAACACAGCTCAAGGAAATATAAAGTATATGAAAAGTTATTTTGTTAGGGACCATTTTTTGTGTGTATGTGTATGCACATGTGCATGTGTGCATATATGTGTAGTGGCCAGAGGCCATCCTTGGATTGTAGTTCCTCAGAGAAGGTCTACTTTTTGAGACAGGTTCATTCACTGGAAACTGAGTTTGCCAGTTAGACCAGTTGCCAGCCATCCTCCAGAATGGGTTCTACCTGTTTCTTCTTGGATTCCAAGCATGTACCACCACAGCCAGTTGAGTTTTTTACATAGATGCTGGAGATTGAACTCAGGGCCTCTTTCTTTCATGGCAAGCGCTTTTACCTATTAAGCTAGCTCCCTAACCCAAGGACTGTCCTCTTGTTGATGACCATATTGGAACTATAAAGTTTAATATTGCAGCCATACTGATTTTTTAAAATTATGTCTTAGTATCAAGTATTTGGAAACCTTTTTTAAAAGTACATATTAGCTTGTTGATACATTTTTTAAAACACATAATATTGTCAATATATACCTTGTGTGATTCACTGGTGACTGCAACATTTTCACAAAAAGTAAGTCATGTAATGGATCCTTTTGAATCTGTCATTGGTTTCACAGGACTACTTCATGATCACAGGTATATTCTTTGTTACTTCTTTGCTTTTACTATGTCACTGGATAGGAAGGGAGGCTAGCTGAGAGACAGAAGAGTTAATGGGCTTTGTCCGTCTTTATTAGAACAAACAACTCAAAGTGATTGCCCTCCTGTCAGGATCAGATATAAAGGTAACTCATTTTTGATTCTTGCAAATTATTAGCTAATACGTAACTTTAGGGAAATGAGATGTTGTTATCTTTTAGTAAAATTTCTTAATCTTTAAACTCATTGGTTTCTTTAACTATAAAATAAGTTGGATAATACTAGGGGTTGGAGAGGTGGTACAGCAGTTAAGAGCACTGGCTGCTCTTAGAGAGGTCGTGGGTTCAATTCCCGGTACCCATACAGCACCTTACAACTGCCTGTCTGTAATTTGTTTTAGGGGATCTGAAAACCTTTTCTGACATCCACAGGGACCAGGCACACATGTGGTGAACAGACATACATGTAGGCAAAATATTCATATAACAAAAATAGAGATGTGAAAATAAAGTTAGTTAGATTATTGTTTTCATTTGAAATTTGTATGAATTAAAGTTAATTCTAAGGACTAATTTAAAAATTTAATAGTAGACTCTTTTAGACACTAAGTTATTAAGTTTAGGCAAAATCACTGAAATTCTGGGATTACAGTTTGGCTTTGGGTTGCCATGCCTTTGTGATATGGCATGTTTATTTTAAGGTTATTTCCTTATAGTGTGGACATTTGTCTTCCAGGGTTGCTGTGAGCAATAATTTAAGTATGTATGAAGAGACAGTTGACATGTAGTTAGGCCAGAAATAATAATGCTCCCTCAGTTTGATGCCTTCTGCAAGGGAGTTAGTTACTTTGTGA
Source organism: Arvicanthis niloticus (assembly GCF_011762505.2). Taxonomy (NCBI): domain Eukaryota; kingdom Metazoa; phylum Chordata; class Mammalia; order Rodentia; family Muridae; genus Arvicanthis; species Arvicanthis niloticus. The sequence goes on along the minus strand of NC_133433.1, from coordinate 35,413,381 downwards.
CCCATATGTGTGAATGATAGTCTAAAGGTTAATATGCAACAACCTTTGGCCTTGAGTTCTGACCTAGGCTTTTCTTTTGTTCATGAATTCTGCAGATAAACGTATCTACTCATCGGACCTCCTACCCGCCCCCCCCCCCCCCCCCCCCCGCCTTTAAAAATACAAACAGTATAAATCTTATTTGAAAATCTGTACTTAGATCCCATTTTCTGCTGAATCTTATCTCTACCCCAATTTCTTTATGAACATCTTTACTTCCTACTAGATGCTTCTGTGTGGATATCATGGGCTTTCAAGTTTTCTGGTTCTTGCCATCTTAGCAAGCTGCTTCCTCATTCTCTACTCTTTTTTTTTTTTTTATTGATTGTCAAATCAGATAACTAGGGAGGTCCAGTTGATTTTAATAGAATTCCTAATGTCAACCAAGTTCATGTTTCTCTAATCCCTCTGATATTCTTATCTGCAAGCTTCCATTCACTGAGATTGTTTTGATAACCTAATGTTTTCTTTGTTTTTAAAAAGATTTATTTACTTATTTTATGTATATGAGTACAGTTGCTGTCTTTGGACACACCAGAAGAGGGCATCAGATCCCATTGCAGATGGTTGTGAGCCACCATGTGGTTGCTGGGAATTGAGCCTGAGTCTTCTGGAAGAGCAGCCAGTGCTCTTAACCATTGAGCCATCTCTTCAGTCCTGTGCAATCCTTTTATGTCTCTGCATGCTTTTTGATACCTTTTCAAGAAATTAATCTGATATATTAGTCTATATTTCCTTCAAATAGCTTCTTATCTCCTTGTCTAATTTTAGCTGGATTGCTGTGGCCACTTCTGCTATGCATTGTATTTCTGCTAGATGGCACAGTGCTTGGCATTTGTTTGTTGGAAAAGATATTTTAAATGAATGAATGTTCTTATTCCAAAAATAAAGTTAGTTTTCTTGGGAATATAGAGTTTAATTTCCATGGGACCTCTTAAATAACTATATTTGAAGCACATTGACTATAAATAATGCTATACAATTTTGTCTTAGTTAGGGTTACTATTGCTTTTATGAAACACAGTGATCAATGTGGGGAGGAGTGGGTTTATTTGCCTTACAGGTCCTGAATCGCAGTCCATTGAGGGAAGCCATGGTAGGAACTCAAACAGATTGGAACATGGAGGCAGGGGCTGATGCAGAGGCTGTGGACGAGTGCTGCTAACTGGCCTGCTCAGCCTCCTGTCTTGTAGAACTCGGAATCACCAGCCCAGAGCTGGACCCACCCACAATGGGCTGTACCCTTCCCCATTAATTAAAAAAATGCTCTGGGCTGCAGAGATGGCCCAGCAGTTAAAAGTACTGACTGCGGGGCAGCCTTCCAGAGAACCCAGGTTCAATTCCCAGCAACCACATGCCAGTTCACATCTGTCTCTCTAACTTTGAAGATCTGACACTCTCACAAAGACATACACTCAGGCAAAACACTAATACGGATAAAATAAATTATTTTTACAAAAGGAAAAGAGAATGATCTCCAGGCTTGCTTAATGTCTGATCTTTTAAAGGCTTTTTTTTTTTTTTTGAGACAGGGTTTCTCTCTATAGCCCTGGCTGTCCTGGAACCCAGTCTATAGACCAGGCTGGCCTCAAACTCAGAAATCTGCCTGCCTCTGCCTTCCAAGTGCCGGGACTAAAGGCGTGCGCCACCACAGCCCTGCAGGCATTTTTTTTTTTTTTTAAATTGATGTTTCTTTCTCTCAGATGAGTTTAAGTTGTGTCAAGTTGACATAAAACTAGCCAGCACAAATTTATTTTATAGCTTCCAACTTGAGTCCTTGTATTATTAAAATTAGACTAAATTATGGGGCTGAGGAGATGGTTCTGTGGGTACAGAACTTGCCATACAAGTGTGAGGACCTGATTTGGGACTCAAAAAACCCAGGTGAAGTTGGCATGGTAGCTCACTCACATCTGTGATGTCGGGTTCCTAGGGTGACATAGGAGGCTGGGACAGGATGCTTGGAAGCTTGCTGGATACCAGTTTTCTCTTTGTGGTGGTGTACAGTGAAGAGAACCTGTCTCAAACAGTGCCTCATCTGTATAGAGTGATCTTAAATTCTCATCAAGTACAGGTCAATTTGGAAATGATGGATCAACTTAAAAGTCTGACATCATATTTAAATATAGTAGTAATAATCAGTAATACATAAACCACAAATACTCATTTTTACCAATGAAAACTATTGATGGCTTAAAGTGTAAATAAATACCAAGTAACACTACATTTTAAGGTTTTTAAAAATTCACTTCTCTATGGTAATGATGTTAAACCTAGATAATATTAACTTCTGTTTTACATCCATAAAAGGATTTAAGGTGGTATTATAATGTCTTTTGAAACCAACAACCTAGATTTGAACTAGACAAACTTCAGTGTTCAGGATGCAAATTTGCCACAAGAGTATCAATCCTCCATAAGGTCTGAGGATGTAGTTCACTGACAGAGCTCTTGTCACACATTCACAGAGGCCTAAGTTCCATTCCTAATATTCTCTCTCTCCCTGTCCCTCTTCTCCCTCTCTCCCCCTCTCCCTCCCACCTCTCCCTCCCCTTTCCTTTCCTTTCTTCTCTCCCTCCGTCCGACTCTCTTTCCCTCCCCCTTTTCTTCTCCCCTTCCCTCGCATTCACAAAGCCAAAAAGAAGAGCCAAGCAGGTGCGGTGGTGTATACCGTCTTGGGAGGTAGAGGCAGGAGGTTGGCAAGTTTTACCTGATATTGGATACCAGGTTTAGGTTCCGAAAATCCAAGACTGCGTTCATTTCTTCCCAGCTGACTGTATTTTCTGGGAAAACTACTGCCTTCTAGCATGTGATAATTCTTGAAAGTGATTTCGACAACTCAGAAGTAAAACTAACTTTATTTGCAGGTAGCTTGATTTTCTTTCTTTCTTTCTTTTCTTTTTTTTTTCTTTTCTTTTTTTTTTGTGTGTGTGTGTGTGTGTAGAAAATTTTGAGGAATCCTCAGGCATTGCTAGGACAATAAATGCATTTGTCAAATTTAGAGGCTATAAGACAAAAAGTACAAAAAGGAATTGTATTTCAGTAATGATCTGAAATATCAAGTAAATGATCTTACTCAGAAAACCATCAAACAGCAAAATATTTAAGATTTACACAAAAGAAACTATATCTCATGGCTTACTGAAATTAAATATTCTTATAGTAAGTAGAAAGCCATGGACTTAGCTGGAGCAGAGAAAAGATGTACATAATTTATTGGAAAGTACATAATGAGAAGGCAAAACAATATTCAAATTATTAAAAAATTTTTTTTTTTGAGATAGAGTTTCAAGTATTTAAGACTGCCCTCGAGCTTTTGACCTGTCTGCCTTTACCTGTGAAATGCTGGGATTATAGGCATATATCACCATGGCTCAATTTTGATGATTTCTTTTGTTTTTATAAGGAAGAAAACATTTTAATTCTTATTGTTTCAGTTTTAAATTTGAGTGTAATAGTTACTAAATAGTTACTAGTTTTCCTTTTGTTTTGATTTTGGAACCAGTATTTCACTCTGTAGCCCAGGCTAGTGTGGAACTCATTGAGTCTCTGTAGCCCAGGCTAGTGTGGAACTCATTGAGTCTCTGTAGCCTAGGCTAGTGTAGAACTTACTGAGTCTCTGTAGCTCATTGAGTAACCTAAAATGGTTTCAAACTAGTGACGTTTTTGAAAATTCTGGGACTTCTTTTTTTAAACAAACACAGTGATATTATAAAAATGTGTAGGTATGTGTGGCTGTTTCTGGACTGCCTGCAGCAGCTGGCTCTGACTTGCCTCATGCTCTAGCAGAAGCCTGGTTCTGTCTGCTGTAGATACTGTCTGTGAGTGTGTGACATTTGGAATTCTGAGGACTTCCCAGAGGATATATAAATGCTAGGGCCATAAGAGGTAGTGTTGATGGTCGCTGGCCATTTAGGGTGGTTGGTTGCTGGTTGTTAATAGCCATGGTCAAAGAAGAAACAAAAGTAGAGAGATTAAACTTGGGATCTCTCCCCTCTGTTCTTCTCTTTCTCTTATTTAGTATTAGGAGTTGAAATGGGAGTGGGGATGAGGGGTGGGAAAAAGAAGATCCCACAGAGTAGGGAAGACCAGCTGCATCACATGCAGTCCTGCTGCTGCTTCTGGAGCACTAGGGTTAGAGAGTGAGCCACCACACCTGAGGAGCTTCACTCTGAGTTTTGTTATTTGGGGTCATAACTGTGAGCTTTCATATAATCCTTATGGTCTTTGGACTCACGGAGGCTGACACAGAGCCCTCCCCTTGTAGTTATTATTCTGGGGGTTACTACCCACCTTGTTGTCTTTAAATATCAACTAGGGTTTTTACTCCACCTCAGACCATATTGTTCTCAGATGAAAGACACAGAAACCTTTAGATTTATAAAAGCTTAAAAGCTCTACAACTGGGCAGGTATTAGTCCTCTATGCTATTTTGTCTGCTTCCTGGTGGTGATCCCTGAGATATCCTTGTCATCTTCTGACTGGGCTGCTCCTACTCCACCACACCAGCCCTCATGGTTTTGTGCTCATGATCCATGCTACCCTATGGCTACCTCCTTCCTTCTTCCCTTCTTCTCTCTCCTTCATGGTCCCTACCTCAGACCACAAGCCCGGGAACCTTTGCTCTGCTCCTTCTCTTCTGCCCAGCCCAGGCTGTAGGCACCTTTATTAACATCATTTGATGTACATGAGGATCTCCTCATCTTGGGCAGCCAGATTTTGGGGACCATTATTTGGCATCTGAATATATAGCAGCAGCAGACCAACCCTATACCACCCTGCTTTCACCTGAGTGCAGCATTATGTCTGGTCTATGTGATGGGCTGGGGATTGATTTTAGAGCTTCATGCAGGCAAAGTGAAAATTCTACCAGCTAAGCTACCTTTCTAGTCTGTAGTTTTGCAATTTTTAACTTACCCTGTTATTTTGTGCATTTATAACTGACAATAGGAGTTATTAAAATTTTGATTAAACGTGAAGGGTACAACAGTCACTTTCACGTAAATTGTTTTTTAATTTATTGTTACAATAGTATACAAAGTAATGATTTTTATTATGGAATCTCTATATATGTATATATGTCATTATACTTTGTTTTATTTGCTCTCCTACCCTATTGCCCTTCCCCGTACTCCCTCAACCTCATGCTGAACACATTAAAAAAACAAAACATTGTATTTACTTATGACATGGGGGTGGCAGTCTTGTGGAGGTCAGTTTTCTCAGTTCATCATGTGGAGGTCAGCTGAGGCTCTCAGGTGGGCAGTAGGCACCTTTTCTCCACTGAGACATATCACTGCCCTACCTATGTTTATTATTGTGTGTATGTATGAAATGCCGACATGAGAATCCAGGCACGTGTGAAGATGAGGGGGCAGTATCTAGGAATTTAAATCAGGATGCCAGGCAGTCTGGGCAAGGGTTTTATGTGCTGAACCATCTTATAGGTTCTTGAATAATTTTCAAGTATCTATTGGGTGCTTTCATTACTTCTTTTGAGAATTCTCTTTTCAGTTTATTAGCCCATTTATTGATTGGGTGATTTGCTTGTTTACCAGGTTTCTCTGTGTTGTTCCAGTATCCTAGATATTAATCTTTTGATGTGTGGTTGGCAAAGGTTTTTTTCCTTCTGTAGGCTGTCTCCACTCTGGGGATTGCTTCCTTTCCTGTGCTTTTTAAAAAACCCACTGAGTCCACTTAGTGCTGCTCTATGTGCACGGGCATAGGGCCGTGCAGCCTCTGAAGGGCCACATCCACGAGGAAACTAGTGCACCATCCTCTAGCACCTGTCAGCTGCCAATAGTTCCTCAGCTAGGGTGGATCTCAGTGTGGTCCTCCCCGTCCATGTTGGTGTTTGAATCTTGGTTTTGTGCATGCAGACATAGCCACTGTGAGTTTGCATATGTTGGTGCTGCTGTGTCCAGCAAGTACTGTTTTGCTGCAGTTGTTATCTCTGTGGATAAGGTTGAAGCATACTCCCTGTTTTATCCTCTAACAGGGAAGGTATCAGGGCTTCTGTGGAGGTCCTTAATCCATTTGGAGTTGAAGTTCCTTACAGCAGAACTTTTTCTCTTTCTGATGCCCCACTCTTCAACTTTAATCAGGCTTTCTCTTTGACTGCTTATTAATAATAACCCAAGCACAGGTAACTATCCTCTATTATTTTCTTACTTCTTTCATGATCTGTTGTCTTCTCTTGGCTCGGCATGCTCACTTTTGTTTTTTCTTCTTCTGTTCCCAGTCCCTCCTTGTGCAGAAAACTGTTGATATAGTTGACTTTGAACTGCTTGTCTTTAGAATGTTTTGGTTAGGTGGGCCTGTGCTTGGAACTTACTGTAAGTGCTTCCCGAACTGATGTGAAACTATCCTAAGTGTTGAGTGGCTCACTGTGCCCCAGTCTGTGTAACAATCACCTAGCTGCTGACCACTTACTTTCTCTTGGGAAGCCTAGAAACGTGGTCATTTTGTATAACACCTTTTGATTCTCTGATAGCTTCCTGGGAGAGAGCACTGCTTGTGTGTTGTCACAGCTTTCGTGGCTAAAGGGATGACTGGGTTCTGTGTGACTCCGTTATGGAAGAACTCTTTCTGGCCTGTGCCTGGCGTCTTCTGGATTTTGCTGCATGTGCCTGTTCCTATTGCTGACTTTGATTTTTCATTATTTTTCAAGTACACATTTTTCAAGTACACATTATTACAATAATGTGTACTTGTGACTACAGTGATTTCTGAGTTGATGTGAACTCCACTTGGTCATCATCTTGGGGATTATCTTAGGAGACTATCAGGTCTTTGTTCTTTTTTGGTTCTTTTCTGTTCCTTTACCCCTGAGCAGGGATGCATTCTGTATCTGAAGTCCAGGGTGATTGTAGCTAACATTTCTAGAATTCATCTCTGATTCTTAAATAAAAATGCCACCAATCACCACCTCAGGTTCCAAAATAGACTGTTTTTTTGTGCTCTGAAGTCACAGTTTGTAAATCTGCAAAGCAAAAAAGACTACAGTGTACCAAATAAGGTGAAGTGATTCTTTATAGAGCCTACATGGTTTGGTTATTTTCCTTTAATGTTTTGAGGCACTTATTGTGTTGCTCATGGTCTTGAACTTGTGATTGTCTTGGTCCAAGTACTGGGACCATTGATGTGCTTCACTGTGCTTTGTAAATGTATTTTTATTTTCCTGAAGTAATTGTCTCTGTCTGCTAACCTAGTCTTCCAGGCTAGTCCTGGAAGCTTCTAGCCTTTGTACAATCTAACCTAGGCCTAGACTGTTTTCATCCTCTGATACTTACTCTTGAATAAGCTTACCCTTTCTAGTACTTTCTGAACTCTGAATGACTGGTTCAACTCAGCTGTTCTGGCTCAAACTCCTCTCCAAGCTGACTGATTCAATCTGGCTTCCTTCTCTCTTGGCCTTTCCTGAATTACTCTGCTTGTCCTCTGATTAACTCTGGCAGTCTGTTCTAATCTGGCTCCTTCTCATTCTTTGGCGTCTTCTGCTTTTACCTGTGTCTAGCTTGTTCTGTCTTCAACTTGTCTCTGTAAATCTCTCCTGGTAAAACTGCCTCTTCCTCTCTTTGCCCCTGATCTATATAACTGTCCCAGTAAAACTGCCTCCTCTTCCTCTCTCCCTCTGCACTGCTCTCTTAAGTAGCTTCCCTTTCCTTTCTCTTCTTGTGAGAGTTGGGCAGATCCTACTCTGTCAGATCTTTCTCAGATTCATCACTTTTTCTGCTACTCATTTAGACATCACTTTTAAACATGGCTGCTTCTATTTACAAACTAACTTTACCTTCATTGTTTGGGATTACAGGTGTGTACTAAGGGTGTGTCTGTATTCTAGCCACAGAGATTAAAGGCGTGTGCTAAGGTTGAGCCACACCACAACTAGAAACAGGTGTTTTCAGTAAATAACAGAATCCCCAGGTACACAGTGTGATCACATATCCTGCAACAGTGCTTGGCTGATTTCAACATGGCTGACTGACTTAACAATCAGATTTCAAAATAATTTTATGAAAATTTGGGAAAGATTATCCAAAAGATAAAGCACATGTTTTGTCATTTAAAAAGAATACAAGGAAAGAGGTGGCAGAAGAATTTTATATTTCTCTAAAATTTAGGTTATGGCAAAATGGAGGGAGTGTAAAGCTTCAGATTGACAAAGAGAGGTTATTGATGCCAGCAGTGTTTAGTTATTTCTTGTGGCATACTTACTATTTGGTTTACCTCACTGCAGATGAGCATCTGACTCCTTATCCTGCGTTGTGAGTTCAGTGGGTCATTGCAGTAACACTGCAGCTGAGACTGTGACAGTGCTGTGCTCATATCTTCATAAGCCACCTGCCAGTACAGAGGCTTGTAATTACTTCCTGTAATTTATCTTGGTTGTTTGTCATATAGCACTTTCTCATGGGAGTAAATGCTTTATAGGAATTTGTTTCATATCCTGTTTATTGTGAGTGCTTTCTTACAAGGCGAATTAAAAGAATGGTTGTATGGTTTAGGTTTAATATATTTTTATCTCACAGTTTTTACAGAAGTCTAATACTTCTTGTCTGTTGGTCCTGAAACATAATGTTAACTATCAGTGTCACTGATGCTCATTTGAAATGACATCACTTTAAGTGACCTTAAAATGACACTAATATTTTTCTTGCCCCTAGAATCATCAGGAACAGCAGCCACGTAAGCCTCACTGTATCTTAGCTCAGGGTTAGGGGCCGATATTACTACTTTATAGAGATGAATATTTACGTTGTTTTGTACAGTCAATTTTATTCATTTAAATTTTACTTTTTTATGATCATTGCATGTGTGACCTGTGTGAATGTGGGATGCAGGAACTATAGAAGGCTTGGATGTCAGACAACTTACTGGAGTTGGTTCTTTCCTTCTGTGAGTTCCAGAGATTAAACTCATGTCACCAGGTCCTTTGTTTTTTATGACCCACTTCTAACAATATAAGGTTTTAGTACTAGATAACAAAATAATTAAATGGTATTTTATATTTAAACCGTTTATTAATTTATTGAGACTATGTAACTCCTCCTGACTTACAGCTTGCTATATAGACCAGGCTGGCCACAAACTTAGAAATCCATTGCCTCTGCCTCTTGAATACTGGAATTAAAGAGGGTGTACCACCCTTCCCAGCTTGTAATAGATTTACTAATAATACAGGAAGAATTCTGTATAATTGCTTACTAAGACAGTGTTACAAATAGTATTTGAATTAGCAGTGGAAAGCAAATATACTTTCCTTACTTATTGGATCAGGGCTTTGTGCCTGTTAGACCAGTGCTGTCTCTTACTGAGTTACAGCCTTACACTTCTTTACTTCTGAGATAGGGTCTCATAAAGTGTCCCAGACTGGGCTCTGGTTCATTTTAGTATAGGCAAGCCTTAAACTTACAGTCTTCAGTCTGCTTCAGCTTTGGAGTAGTTGGTTTATAAAGATTAAATGCTCTTAATAAAGTTGACCTTAATAGGGTCAGTAATTTATAAATGGTCATGTTTCAGCTGTTCCTCCAGTTCTTCCAGAGAGGCCTACAGATAGAATTAAAACAGTGAGGATGACTTCCAGGAAGCGGCAGGCTGCCTATTTCCAGGTTGGGAAAGCTGGTCTCACAGGAAGGCCCACCGTTCAGCACTGTTGTCACTCACTCTCCTTGACATCACAGAGCGTCCATTGTGACCATTTACCTTCACAAGACATGACGCTCTGCTTATTAGTTACTGTCCTCTCTGCAGCTGAGCTGCTAAGAATCAGGAGAGGATGACATTCTTAGTCCTCCTGTCTCATTTCTTCTGTTGCTTAGCCATTTATTTATATATTCATTTTCATATGATTTTAAAGACAGGATCTCATGTCCTAGACAGGCCTTGGGCTCCTTGTGTAGATGATAATGAGCTTGAACTTCTGGCCTTCCTGCCTTCATCTCCGCAGTCCTGGCATTACATGTGTGCTGCCACACCTAATTCAGTTGTATATTGGCAAACATTCCATGGGTATAAGTTTTATGTTGGATGTAGTAAAGTTGAGTACTGCATGGGCTTTGTTTTTGTTGATCATATCCTTGATTTGCACACTCCTGTCTGAACGGGAGAGATGGAATGCAGCAGTAGAGAAACTGACTCCTGAGAGTTGTTCTTTGACTTTTGTATATGTATAAGCTTGCATGTGTATGTGCACACACACACACACACACACACACACACACACACAGTGGGAAGCCCTCTTACTATTTTTTTCTTTGGTTTAAATTCTGTATGTAAAAATGTAACACATTTCTTTGGGAGGGAAGAATTTCCTTTCAGGATGATATAAAGTCAAGACATGGGGAATGCTTTAGATTCCTTTTGTACGAGTTGTGGGAACATGTCCTTCTTGTTAAAATCTTAATCACCAAGGAATTAAATAGGCCAGATATTTTTATCAAGAGAAGTTCACAGTGTTATAGTGTAACGTAACATTTAGTGCTTTATAAGACAGTAGGCATGTATTTATACACACATAGCCTTGGCCCTTCTTCCTGAGCTCAGTGATGTAAAACAAAAACAGATGACATGCATATGTCCATAATTCCTTAGGAATAAAATGAAAATGAATATTTCCATGACAAATTATAAATTCAACTATTTTTTCTGTTGTAATAGAGTATAAAAGTGATAATTTTTATTTTATCATTAACTCATATTTTTTAATTTTTCTTTGGGGTTGGGGGACAGGGTCTTATGTGCCTTAGGCTAGCCTCAAAGTCTTTATAGCCAAGGATGATCTTAAATAAATACTCTTGCCTCTACCTCCCAAGTTCTGGATTACAGGTGTGTCATATCACACTGTGTCTTTAAAAATACAGTGCTAAGTATGAAACCCAGGGCTTTGTGTGTGTTGGGCAAATACTGACCAATTGAGCTGCATCTCTAGCCTTAGAAGCCTTTTTTCATTTTTCCTGAAGATTTAGCAGTTATGTCTGCTTGTTTATTTAGTGCGTATGCATATACAATAGTGCCCGTTTGGAGGCCAGAGGACAGCTTGTGGGAGGGAGACAGTCTTCTCCTTCCACTGTATGGGTCTGGGGAATTAAATTCAGGTTGTCAGGTTTGGTGGCAAGTACGTTTACTTGCTCAGTCAATCTCACTGGCCCAGATAGGATGGATTTTAAATGTAATTGTATAGTTATTACTGTTGTCATTTATCCTAATACAATTTAAGATGTGAATTCTCTATAAGAATTGAAATAAAAAAACTGACATGGATTTACAGTTCCTATGAAAAGCTTGTGTGAGTGGATAGCAGTAATGGTCGTACAGCATTGAGATTATGCATATGTAGTACCACTGAACTGCATGTTTCAAGGAGTTAAAGATATTTAAAATGACAGATTTCAAGCCAGCATGGTGGTGCATACCTAAAGAAACAGTTAGGTGGAGGGAAGAGGGTTGAGTTCAAGCCAGTCCTTTGCTACAGAGTGACCTAATGCCAGCCAGGCTCTGTGGGACCCCATCTTAAAAAGGAAAAGTGATAAATTAAAACTGCAAATTTTATTTTACTTTTTGCATTTTTGATACGGGGTCTCACTCTGTAGCTCTGGCTGTTCTAGAACTTACTTTGTAGACCATGCTGGCCTCAAACTTACAGAAACCTGGTTGCCTCTACTTACCAATGCTGGAATTAAAGACATGCTTCACCATGCCTGGTTTTTTTTTGTTTGTTTTTGTACATGTCAAATTTTATATTCTGTATATTTTGTCATATATAAAAGCTAACCATTAAATGAAGTCAAAATTGATGGATGAGGTTTTCGGGACTGTCATCCTAAGTAACTCCTGACCTTAATAAGCATTTGTAAGAGTATTCTTGATTGCTAAAAATGGCACATTATTATTCTTAGCTGACTGAAAAAAAACAAATAGAAAAAAAGTATTTGTTTTTGTAGAAATTAAACTAAAATTAAATGAAGCAAATTAATTAAATTTCTTGCTTCAGTTTCACTGTCTTCAGGAAGACAAGATAGCTGGGCTGGTGATGTAGCTGAGTTGGTAGAGCGCTTGCCTAGAATGCATAACTGCCCATGTTCAGTGCCCTCAGCACCATTTACACTGCATCATCTTAGCACTTGGGAGATGGAGGGAGGAGAATCAGAAGTTCAAGGCTAGCTTGGGCTACATGAGGTCCAGTTCAGTCTCAAAGCAACAGCAACAACAATAAAAGAAAATGAAAAAACAAGAAGCTAAATGATAATTTAAACAGGAGAAAATAATATACACTTGTACACATTCTTACATGTACAATAACCTAACGTTATTTTAATATAGGTACATAAAAATGTCTCTGAAGGAGACATAAGAAATAGAATGTTTTGGGCAGAGAAACAGGACGGCTTGGGTTCACAAGTAGGCATAATATTCACCACTACCTCTGTGTATCATCCACCAAAGCATTCAAAATATGAAACCCGGTTTCAGTCTTTATATGCTTTATTATAGGAGGGAGAACTTCCTTGACATTGATTTGAAACGGAATCTGCGACTTAAGCTTTTCTCTTTTTTAGGAATTGATTATGGCTTAAGTTTACCACTTGGAGAAGATTATGAACAGAAGAAACATAAATTAAAAGAAGAATTGAGGCAAGATTATAGACGTTATCTTACTCAGGTAAGTTGTTCTGTTAATGAGTTGTATTTTGTCTATTTGAATTTATTTATTTCTAAAATTTACTTTTGGGAAGTGTTGATCATGGGTGATATCTGGCTAACTAGTGAAAAATAATTAATTCTTGGTGGAAAAATGTAAAAACACGTGTTGTGGAATAGTCAACTCTTCTTGGAGCAACAAGGCCCTGGGTTTAGTCTGTAGCACAGGAGGGTGTTTTACTAGGGAAATGGATTTTAATATTAAAGGAGATTAACCAGTGTTAAACAGTGGTTGTTTCTGTAAAGCTACCTTTGTCTAAAGAAGCATATCCACTATTCCTCACAGTGTATTAACATGACCTGAAGAGTTTTAGATAGTAATTATTTTTTTCTTTTGATAAGTGTATAGATTTTTTGTTAGCAGTTTTATTAACTACTATGTTCAGTCATGTTTTTTCATCATTGTGACAAAGTATCTGAGAAAAACAGTGTGAGAGAAAAGATTTTCGAGGTACAGTCCAGGGTCAGCTGTGGGCCTATGGCAGGAGCATGCTGCAGAACAAAGTAATATCATGGCAGGCAGCAAGGCTATGGAGATAAGAAACAGTTTCCCAGTGATGTGTTCCCTTGCTCCAGCGAGGCTGTACTGACCAGTTTCCAACACCTTCCAAAGTATTGCCACCAGCTGGAGGCCAGCCTTTGGCAGGAGCCTTTTGAGACATGTCATATTCAGATTTTAACAGCACTAACAGCTTTGCCTTACGATTTAATGTTGTATTTAGGAGAACCCTTTTGCAATTATCAAATTATCTAATAATTATAGGCTTATCATGAGTCTTACAATGTAGTTTCCTTTATAAGTTACAAAAGTACTTTAAACAATCATGATTCTGGTCATCCACAATACTCTTGGATTTTCTATTGCTTTATAAATACTTGCTTCAAATTGTCCTTAACTGACTTGTAATTGGAAAGAACAGACTTTACTGAATACATGTTATCAATGGTTTGTTTCTCTTGACTTTAGGGCATTACACAAGCAAAAAGAAAGGTAGGGTTGCCTGCATAATGTTCTCTTTTAGTTTGTCTTTAAAAAGGTATAATAGTTTATAATCATTTGCACTTATGTGATTCAAATCACGTAGAAAAATGGCTTCTTTTGTGTTTTGAGGCTTTTGAGTGGCACCTTTGTATGTCTGTGTTTGCCAAGATGACAGTCCTCACATTACAGTTGTCTGCTGATGCGGTCACGGCTTTGATTCCCGCTTTGCATTTGTTTTCATTGCTTTCTTTATAAATGTCCTAGAACTGTTGTGTGCTTGCTTTTTGCTTGTCAATTTTTGTTTCACAATTTATATTGGCGATAATATAAATAAATAGTCAAGATACTTTAAAATGTTTTGAACTATGCATTATCATGATTTGGATTACTTGATACTTTTGTACCAAGTCAAGCTGATCACATTTTTTAATTTACGTGGGAAAACAGCACCAGTTAATAGTTTTACAAGCTATTTAAAAATAATTTCATCCATTTGATCACTCAACAATGTTTAAAAGCCACAAGTAGTTAAATATAGTGTGGATCATGTCTTCAAGGGGTTTAGGATTTAGCTGTGGATATATGTCATCAAGAGCAGAAGATGTTAACTATAGCAAGATGTCCTCATAAAGCATTACAGAATAGGTAGAATTTGAATATTCAAAAGGAAAAATAGAAAAAGCTTTTTAAATGGAGAATATAGACTGAAGAAGTTGTGGACTGTAGGCTCTGGTTCATTTGAATGAGACATTTACCAGCCTGACTAGCTGGGCGGCAGCCTTTTCATAGAGGATGGAGAAATGGTCATGTAGACAGAGAGGGCTGTGATGTTGAAAGGCCGTCCATGTGATGAGCTGTGGGCAGTGTTCATGAGGGGGTAACTGCTTTAGAACAGCTACTTGTACTTGCTAGAGACTCATTAACGCAAACAAACTCTACATCTTAACTGAACTTGTACTAATTTCTAGTCTGTTGTTTATGATGCTTTCCACAATGATCCTACGGCTAACTGACTAAATATTCGTCTCCTTATTAACTTTTGAATAAAAATTCTAATTCCTTAGCGTGCCACACCTTTTCTGCTCTAGCTTGACTTCCTAGGCCTGTACCTCACACCTTCCCTGCTCTGCCAAGCTCTTATTCATCCCTATATGATTAGAAAGAGAAGGATGGGGGCTGGGCATGTGTCGTAACAACATGGTTTCAGCTGTGAGACTTGGCTCCAGAAGGTGGACAGTGCTGAAAGGTGGAAGAATGAAAGTTAGATGCAGGATTATGCGGAGTGTGATGTATCAGGCAACAGCAAGCCAGAAAGGCTAGCCAAAGGTGGACCATGGCTAGTCAACTTTTCTCAAAAACTGCTGGCATTCCCAATATCAGTTAAAAAGCAATTTGGGGGGCTAGAGATGTAGCAGTGTGGTACAGTACTTGCCTTGCATGCATAAGGCCCGAGGATGTAGCCCCGATACCACAAAAAAGGAACATTGTAAAAACCAATAAAAACAAAAGAAGTGGGCGGGGGAAGGAAGGAAAGAAAGAAAAGAAAGAAAGAAGAAAGAAAGAAAAACACAGGGCTGGAGAGATGGCTCAGCGGTTAAGAGCACTTATTGCTCTTCCAGAGGTCCTGAGTTCAATTCCCAGCAACCACATGGTGGCTTACAACCATCTGCAGTGAGGTCTGATGCCCTCTTCTGGTGTGTCTGAAAAGAGCAATGGTGTACTCTCATATACATTAAAAAAAAAAAAAAAAAAACAACTTAGAGAGAAAAAAAAAGAAAGAAAGAAAAACAAAACACTGGGCGTGGATGTACACACTTGTAAGCTTAGCACTAGAAAAACAGAGGCAGGAGGATTTCAGTAGGTTTGAGTTCAGCCTGAAGTACAGAAAAAAACTTTCTCAAAAACAAAACACTGAACCTGCAGTGGTGGTGCACACCTTTAATCTCAGCACTCAGGAGGCAGAGGGAGTATGAGGCCATCCTGGAATACAGAGCAAATTCCAGGACAGCAAGGACTACGCAGAGAAACCCTGTCTAACAAACAAGCAAGCAAGCAAACAAAACAATGCAAGAGATCAATTTAACCATTGGTAGGAACAACCACTAAAGAACAAATACCGTGTTTTTTCCTAGTTTTTAGAATAAAGGATGCTTGGTGTTCTTATTGAGCAGATGGAATGAAGAGTTTTTTAAATAGTAAATTAATTTCATTTGTTCATAGCTCTTTATTGAATCTTAAACTTTCTATCTGGATGTTTACTTGGAGTTTTCACTTTGAAATAGTACTTATCTGTTGCGTGTTAAAAACATAGACCAGGTCCAAATAGGACCCGATGAGCACCATTTTCCTTTACTAGAGAAGCTCACACTTTCCGTATGTTGCTCTTATTTATTTAGTAACCTTATTTGATTATAGCAGTTATGACCTGATGGTTCCCAAACGTATGGAAGAGTTATAGTATTACTGAATTCAGGTTAAGTCAGACATGGTGGCACATTAATCTGGGTAGAGGCAGGGCTCAGGAGGCCAGGAAAGCAGAGGGCAGGGGGAAGGGGGACGGGGACAGGTAGCAGGGGCAGGGGTTTTCCTTAAAATGATTAGGTGTGTAGTGTACTTGGGCATGGTGGTGAGCAGAATTAGGATCCAATCAGTTCTTGTTAGTTTCTTTTAACAGAGAAGCTTATTAGAGTCCCATACTAACTTTCAAATTAGTTTTTGTAAGTTTAGATTTATTGGGACTTCATTAGGGGCTTGATTTATTATATATAGTCCATTTGCTTTCCGTAGCAGGCAATCTGTTATCAAACACCCCATGCTTTTAATATAGTGGTACTTAGGCAGATAGTGCAGTATATTGCTGTTACTTGTTTTGTTACTGAAGGATTAGAGGGAACATAGCTTATTATTATTTTCTTGACATTTAAACTAGTAACAGGAAAGCATTAAATGGTCAGGAATTGTTTAATAATCTCATGCATGCAGGAAATTAGATAGGCCAACACATACTGATTTAGCTTCTATGATATAGTATTATAGATATTGCTCAATTTAGAGGTGAAGAAACCAGAGCAAAGAAGCTAAGTAACTTATTTAGCATTTTTGACTAAGTAGCCAAAAGATTTTTTCATTTGCTTTATTTAAAAGCTTTATTTAAAGTATTCAAAGAGACTTTATATTTTGTATCCTCTGTGATCCCTACCCTAACTTTGTGTGTAGGACAGGTGCCATCCTTACTTTATGAAAGATGTGTGTCAGAGAGATTAAGTGACTTGCTCAGTGCCGGGTGACTCGAGTGGATGTGAGTTGTAGAAGCTGGAGTTCTAGTCTTTGGACGCTCAGGCTGATACTCACTCAGTATTGTTCTCTAAGGAGTGCTTAGTGGGCATGAATGCATACACAGCAACAGTGTTCCAAGTTTAGTTTTAGGATTCTGTGCATATATTTATTTAGATAACTATAACAAACGTCAAAACTTATTCTTGGTGAAGAAGTTAAAAGAATGAAGAATACGTACTTAGAGGAAGTCAACTCTTTACATGATTTAATCACCTTGATTCAGGAGATGTGTGTGTGCTGCAAATCTAAGTTAAAGCTTGAATCTCTTTTTCAGGAGTTGATTTGAAAACAGTTGGGTTTCGTAGTCATTTTTCTGTGCTTTTTAGACTGGACTCTGAATTCATCTCCATTTCATCCTGCTGTGCATTATGGAGTGGGTTAGAATGGGGAATGTAAAGTTTTGAGACCTAGAAAATCAATTAGCTAATGTATATTTTTAATGTGCATATATACAGAAAAATTTCCTATCTACTGGTGAAACAGACCCATCTACTCTGGGAGTCTCTCTTCCTATTGATGAGCGGTTATCTGCCAAGGTAGGTGGATAGGAGTAAGAGTTTCCTGAGGCTACAAGATCATAAGGGAAAATACTTTTAATTACATCATTTCTCCCTACTTTTAATCTTTTAAAAAGTCTATGGAATTTCTAGCTGAGTCATTTGAAAACTTATTTTAAACATTAATGATAGTGACATTAGTGAAAGAGTTCTTTAATGTGATGATTCTTTTCTGGTTCTATTTACTTAATATTCAGTTTATTATTTTAACATTGATACCTGAGTCACAAAGTCTGTGTGATAGCAGTTGTCAGTGACATGGGTGAATGTGAAAGGTAGTATTGCTGGGCCAACTGTGTTTCTATCACTCCACTGATACAAACTGATTGTCTAAGAGATGATAGCAACATTAAAGTCTGTAAGACACATGGACCGTTATTAAGTTTCAAAAAGCAGACCTTACTTGTACTCTTTTAGATTGTGTTATTTCAGTGACATTGAACATATTAGGATTTAAGAAAATATCATAACGCAATATATTTGAACAGAACAGTTCTATTACAGTATTTTAATTTATGTGTATAATTTTTTATCATTTTGCTATTAATAGCCCTTTAACTTGGGGAATAAAATAGTACTGAGTATTTTGGTGGCCTGGGGATTACAGGAGGGATATGACACTGAGAAACACTAGGAAGAAAAGAATCAAGATGGTTTATAACCTGAGTAGTTCCAGTCTGTTAGTGACTTCGTGTGTTGCTGAATGAAACATCATATATTCATGTATATTTGCCTGTGGCAGCAGAGACTTAGAGAGCTACAGTGTGGGTTAGTTTCCCGTCTCTGCCTTTCAGTGACTCCTTATCCTTAAGGTCAGTAGGGAAGCGAAGAGTTCTGATGGGTGTGATTCTGCTTCCGGAGAAAGGCTCCCCTCCTCCCTGAAGTTGAAGTTAACATTGCCTTTCAATTTTTTTGTAAAGGAAAGGTTGAAACTTGAACGCAACCGAGAATACAATCAATATCTCCGGGGTAAGGAAGAATCCACAGAAAAAGTCAGACAGGTAGAAAAGAATATTGAGGTATGTTTTACTTTTATACAGTGATTTTTAATATCACCTGCATGAGTTTGCTCCACCCTCCTTGACTTTATTTTTATTGTAAGTGGTTTTTAAATTTTGACAGTTTCTAGGCTACTTTTTTCACGTAATAGGATAACTGAAAGATGGAGTTCTTTTTAAAATTTTATCTTTTTAAATCTTTTAAAAAATATATCATTTCTTTCTCCTGTCTCTGCCCTTTAACTCTTTCCATGTTTCTCCCTATTCCCTTCCAAATATATAGCCCCCTTTTCTTTAATTGTTACACAGACACACACAGACACACACAGACACAGACACAGACACAGACACAGACACAGACAGACACAGACACAGACACAGACACAGACACACACACACACACACACACACACACGCACACACACGCACGCACGCACGCATGCACGTGATGCATAAATATAGAAATATAAACCTGTGGAGTGCATTTAACATTGCTTTTATATATATGATTTAAGGACTGACCACTTGGTGCTGATATCCAGTTAGGGGTTCATTCTTGTGGAAGAGTCTTTCCTCTCTTGTCATTAGTAGTCTGTACACCGGTCCGGCCTCTTAACTGTACACCTGTCTCAGCCTTGATTGAAGGCGTGTGTCACTGTACTTGACTGACATAACATCACTTAACACACATACATGTTTTATCTATCTATCTATCTATCTATCTATCTATCTATCTATCTATCTATCTAATTTTAGATAAATACAAATTAATGATTCCCTATGGCTTTTTTTAAAGATTCATTTTTCTCTTTCTTTAACGGCTTTTTGATTAAATATCAAAGTTGATATATATACTAATGTATTTTAAGGATAGTTATTAGACTTCTATGTAATAAAGACTTTAATTAAATCTTATTTGATAATGTCTCATTAAGCTGTGTTTCTTTTTTGATTCAACAGCCTAAGACTCAAAGAAATAAAAACCCTGCTAGTGAAGGTAAATCAGGTCAACCTTCACAAACAGAGACTTCATACACACATTTGGAGAGACCTTCATACGAAGAGCTTCTTAGCCAGAGACGGCGAGAGGAGGACCGATGCCGACAGCGAGATGATGAGATTGAATTAAGGAACAGAAGACTGCTTAAACAGACAAATGAAGAAATAGGCATTTCTGGTGCAAAACATCAAAGCTTTTCCAGCAAGACTGGTGTTCCAGAGAGAAGAGCTCGCAGGTTTAATGAGGAACGTATAGTTGACAGACAATATTGTAGAGCTGACCGAGATCCTGACGTAAGTGAAGACATGGACGAGAGGTTTAGATTTGAAAGTGATTTTGATAGAAGACTTTTGAGAGTATATACAAACGACAGGTATTTACATCTTCATTTTTATCTCTTTATTTACTTAATATTGCTGTTAGTTTTATAGTTACATTGGGAAAAGCAGTTTTATTTGATTTACCATACTTAATTTAGTTATACTGTCTGTTTTGTGAAACACCGTTATTTTATGTGTCGTTGAAGGAGATAAAGAAAACACTCAAAATGAGGACCCTAGGTAAAGCTAGAAAGTAGAAAGTGCACACCCTTAATCTAAAAGTGAATGGAAACCTTCCTGTAGAGGGGATTTCTTGTCTCAGCCCTAACCAAGTAGGAGAGTAAAAAAGAACCAAAATCTTGCATGTGAATTTGAATTCTAAAGCAGCAATGGATTCAGATTCACAGTCTAGATTCCTTTGCTAAGTGGCTTCCAAAGAAATCCCAAGGTAAGAACTTGTTTTGGATCAGAGCTTCCCAGATGACTGACAGGGATAAAGCCCACTTGTCTGTGCAGTAAGTTAAAGCTAGGTATCCCAATTTTAGATGGTAAAATGTATAGAAAAAGGGACATTGTGACACAGATGAAATGCAGTTTGTGCCTTAACTGTTTGTACATACTAAGTGTCTTTATTGATGTATTTTAAATGGACTTTTATGTAATTAACTTTTTACAGTCAGATTTTCCAGTGTTTTTCAGTTCCTTTAACTATTGATTTTGTGATGTTGTTTGGAACTTCTTAACTATAGGTTGTTTTCATTTACCATATTATGTAACTTGGCATATACTTTCCTAACTATTAGCTATAGAAACACTACAGAGCCTACATTTGTCATTTGAAGGATTGACTTGTAAATTTTGCGACCTGTTTTGTTTAATAGTCCGAATATTTAATTTTTTTAGCATTTTAGAAAATATTATCAGGAATTAATGCTGTATTGCCAGTATTTTGATTACTAAAGACAATACAAAGCTAACATTTGTCTTTACTCCGTATCTTAGTTTAGATAACTTGAATTCAAATTTAATATCAAGAATTAGAAATGTGGATTGTGTACTATAGTTTCTTTAAGCTGAATCTAATTGTTTGTACTTTAGAAAATGCTCCAAGTCCTTTAATATCTAATATTTAAAGTTTATTGAAGATCTCTCAGTTCTCAGTTTTGGAATGACAGGTACTCCTGGAGTCTTGATGGTGTCTTCTCTTGACCTGAGAACTTTGTAGAACTTTTAAATGAAGACATAGCTTTACGTTTGGAATTTTATGAGACTTATGACAATTGATGCCTTGCTTTTCACATTGGAAACAAATCAATTAGTTGTATTCTAATCATTTGAGGACAATCTCATACAATTACCTCATACAATTAATCTCATACAATTACCTCATAGTGGACTGACCTTTCTCTATCAACTTTCTTAAATTGTATTGAGATTACTTAAGGTTGAGTTCTTACTTGTGATCTCAATCCTGAACACTATTTCTTGAAACTCGAAGGCTACATTTTGTTAATGTATCAGCTACCATATCTCCATATGTTTGGCTGTTTCTCATGTTTCTTGATAATACAGGTTATATATATACCCCTTCTCATTGAAAAAAAGATAGGGCAGTGAAAGTTCTCCAAGAAGTGATTTTTTTTTTAACCCCCCCTAGAGTCATACCATGAATTGGTCAGTGTTCTTAAATAATTAACAAAGTGGTTCTAACTGTGACTAACGATTTGTATTCTGTGTGTTTGTGTATATTGTTTATGTGTATAAACTAATGAGTAAAATTGATGTTTAGGAGCTTTCTGAAGTTGAATGTAAATAGGTTTTTTTAATGATATTTTGAATTATGGATTCTTAAAATGTAGCCTATGCTAGTATTTATTATTTATTAACTGAGTAGTAGAAGTTAATATATTAACTTTTAATGTTTTACTTTAATAGTAACTAGTCAAAGAGGTTTTCAGTATTGAAAATGCTGTTTTGTAGTTTCTTGTGTGATTCATGTGGTTAATATTTCCAGTCTATTTGAATATAGTTGCATATTTATAATGAACAGATATTTAGTCAAGTTGTGGAATATTTCCTTGTATGAAGATGGAATCTGTACAAATCACGTAGATTACGTGCCTGCCTAGTATACTGTGCTCCCTCAGACTTAGGATGTAAGACACAAATGAGAATTGTCTAATTAGAAGCTGTCCATTGGTGTTTGCTTCTCACTTTGTGTCTTTAATTTTATTTTCACAAGGGTCGTGTTAGTAATTTTAAAAAAGATTCACTTTTAAAAATTTTATGTGTATATATGTGTCCCCACCTAAGTTTATGTGTACAGTGTGCATGCACAAAATGGTGGAGTTCAAAGGATTTCAGATCCCCTGGAGCTGGAGTTTCAGGCTGTTGTCAGCCATCTCATGTAGTTCTGGAAATTGGACCAAGGTCTTCCACAAGAGCATTATATGTTCTGATTGCTGAACCATCTCTCTAGTCCCATTTAAACAGATTTTTTTTTCACATTAAAGATACTAGAAAGATACTAACTACAGAAATCAGAAGAGAACTGGAAACGATGGGTTAATGTTACTTACAGTAGTACCTCAGAAAGCCTGAGTGCAGAACTCAGCAGCCATTTACGTCACTCGTGTGCATGGATGCATGGAAACTCACACAGCGTAGTAGCAAGATAAATCTCACATGTGTGGAAACTCACACATCTCAGTGGCAAGACTGTACAGTCGACCCAGTATTTTCAAGTCCCTAAGTTTGATACCCATTCCTGCAGAAAGGTGGAAGGTATGGAGATTCAATATGGCTATTAAATTTTCAGTCTAAGAATAAAAACTTGACTGAGATTCTAAACTACATAGTGGTTTCGTGGATCTCTGTATCTGAAGCGTTTTAAGAGATCTTGTATTATTACTCTATGGTCTTTGCAGTTTTATGTATTAGCAACAACCTGGATCTTAAGCTAGTTAAGATAACGTGTTAAACTTTGTAAGTTTAGTATGGTTCAAAATAACTTTTTGGTAATGTTATGATCTGTGTATGTGTTGAAGAATCCATGAGCTACATTTTGTGTAGATTCTTGGCACTGACAGTTACAATCAAGTATATTAAGGTTATAAATACAAATATTGTTTTTAGACAAATTAGCTGAAAATGCAGGAAGCTGTAGTTCTTAGCTAAATTTTAGAACAAATTTATATGTTTTTAATGGTCTTTTAATTCTGGGACCTGAAGTTATGCTTTACAAAAAATGCTTCTCCCCCCTTTTTAAAGATTTATTATGTATGCAGTACTCTGTCTACATGCCAGAAGAGGGCACCAGATCCCATTATAGATAATTATGAGTCACCATGTGCTTTCTGAGAATTGAATTCACGACCCTCTGGAAGAGCAGCTAGTGCCCTTAACCTCTGAGCCACCTCTCCAGTCTGTATTTCTCTGTATAACTATTAAATGTATTTGTACTGAAGTAGATACCTCCTTACCTCACCAGTGAATTTACTTTTGTGTGTCATGTCAGGTCCCTACCACCATTTCTAAGCTTGACGATTCTTGAGAACGGCTCACAGTTTTTTTGTGTAGACTCATACTCAAAGCTGTGACTGTTTATTTTAGTTTTATTGAGATAGCATCTTGCTCTGCCCAGGCAGGCCTCAAACATCTGGTAGTCTTTTTGTTTTGTTTTACTTATTTTTTTGTCTTAGCCTTCTGAGTGGTAGGATTTCAGACACACCAACACACCCAGCAGACAGCAGTGATTTACTATAGTTATAGGACAGAAAGGAAGACCAACAAAGGGAAAAGGGTGCACGGGGCAGAATCAGAGGTAAACCAGATGCCTCGTTTTGAAACTTCAGTGGCAGACAACACCGAAGATACAGTTCCCACAGCATTGAGATCTGAGTATATATATGCCCTGTCCTAGCACAAGCTAACATTTGGGCTTCCTATAGGACAGCAAGTGTTTCTTTATAGCCTATATTGTTTGTGCAAATAGGTTAGGAACAGTGACACACTCATTAATTAGTTCTTAAACTGGTGGGAACCTTCTGAAATTTGTGTTGTAAGGTGACAACCAAGGGCTACCTATGTAGCAACCCTTAATTAGTGTAGGCGTTTTTAAGCCAGCTGAACTAGATTTTCTGTACACGTGTATTATATTGATGCATTATAACTAAATATGAAGGGCATAGTAGTTATTAATTCCAGTTAATTAAAAACTGGAATTTGTGTATTCACCTTTGCTCCAAATGGTAGAAATAGATTGATGTGTTAGTTTAAAAGAGATTTGAGCATCTGTGCTTCAGTTTAAATAATGCTAGCTTTTTAAAAAAGTTAAATCGATATAAATTTTAAAATGGTGTGGAGAGTCCTGTGCTAGATATGGGTAAAAATGGAAGCCATTACTGTTTTCATGGCAACGTCACCATGTTATTAGGATTACTATGTGAGCAGATTTCCTCCAGATAAGTGTGGTTGTGGTTTGTGGTGGGACCAAGTGAGGACCATGGTAGGCAGGCTCATTGGAGAATGTGTTTGTTTCTTTTACAGCTGAACGTGGCCACAATTCTTAATCTGATCAGCGACTTTTATGTTAAATGCTATAGTTTTTCAACCATGCTTTTCATTTTCTTCAGCAGCCACCTAAAGAAATAGGACTTGTGAAGTGTTTATTGCAGATGCTAATCAACGCCCATATAAAAGCTGATGCTGGTTTCCCTGGCATAAGAAATTATACTCAAAAAACCAAACAAATCAGTGTTTGCCAAATGGAAAAAGAAAGATAGTTGAAAACATTTTCACTGTTTTAAATGTCTGCCTTTTTATAGAAGAAAATAAATTCTAACTTTGTTTTTATTCTTTATGATCTTATAAGTAAAGTGAAAGTTCTTCAGGTCTGTTCTGCATCAGATTGTTTTAAAATGTTTTCTGTTTAGCGTCTTCATTCTTCCGTGGAGTTTACTGTGCCAATTTTTAATTCAAAAACCTTGGTTTTATATATAATGAAAAAATTCCCAGAATGTATGTGTCTTAATCAAAAAACAATTTTGTTTTGAGTTCTGCCTGTAAACTTCAGTGTGTACAGGGATGTTGTCTGCTCCATGTCCAGAATAAGGCTTGGCTTGCTGACAGTGCCTGTAATTACCATGTTAACCAAGTGATAAAAATATGTTAGTGTGTTATCTTATATTTATAGCTGAAGAGATGGCTCAGAGATTCCTGCTTTTCTAGAGGACCTGAGTTCAGTTCCTAGCACCCACGTTGAAATGACCTACAACCTCTTCTAACCCAAGTTCTAGCTGATCTGCCACCTTCTGGCCTCCTCAGGCATCAGCAAAGATATGGCTTGTGTACACACATGAGGGTATACACACACACACACACACACAAACACACAGAGGCATAAAAATTAAAATACTTAATTTTTTAAAATGAAAAAAGCGTTATATTAAAAAATTAAATATTTAAATGTAATATTGAAATAAAATATTCTAGAAGTTAAAGAAATAGCGTACAATAATTTCAGTTAAAAAACATGTATTAGGGTCAAATCTAATTCGAATTAACGTCAGGATGTGGTTGCAGTAAACTGTCAGCAAAATCTTGTGCTCACCTTAGTGCTAACACAGACTACAGAACTCTAGAGATATAGAA
The DNA here is from genome assembly GCF_011762505.2 of Arvicanthis niloticus. Taxonomy (NCBI): domain Eukaryota; kingdom Metazoa; phylum Chordata; class Mammalia; order Rodentia; family Muridae; genus Arvicanthis; species Arvicanthis niloticus. The sequence goes on along the minus strand of NC_133433.1, from coordinate 35,387,798 downwards.
TCCACTGTGTGTGGACGTGCTCTATAAGCCAATGTGTTTTTAAGGCCGCATGGGAGCAGACGAGGGTATGTGGACGGGGATGATGTTACAGAAGAGTCCAACAGACAGATCTCACCTGCTGAAAATAAAAGGTATGTGACAGCAATTCTCTCCTTGAGTCTTCACACTCTGAGACAGCACCTGCCTAAAACTGGCTTCAGGAAAAAGTAGAAAAGCATTGTATATTAGCAAGCCCCCTTTACCAGTGAGAGGAAACAGTAGGGAAGGAAGGAGGTACTTATGGTATTTCCCTCAGCGTTCTCTCTGTTCTCTCTCCTCCTTCCGTGCTGTGGCTTGAACACAAATCATTGGGTGAGGCAAGCAGTTTACTACTAAGCTACCACCCTAGGCCTGTACCATTATTTTCAAGAATAATTTTTTTAGTAAAGCTTAGCAGAGCTTTCAGCACAAGCCTCTCTCATTATAAAGTATATAAATTAGCTTGAAAGAATGAAGGAGAAGTAATATAATTGAATGGTGTTCTAGTGAATTTGAAACATCTTGGAATTGTGGCTGCAGAGATGACACAGTGGTTAAGAAGTTATCCTGTTCTTGCAGAGGACTCAGGTCTGAGTCCTGCAACATATCTGATGGCTTAACAGCTGCCTGTAGTTCCAGTCCAGAGGAGTCTGATACCTCAGCAGGCACATACACATACTTAAAAGATTACCTTGAAGTCATGCTACTGCAGTTGGACTGAAAATGGATTGAAAATGTCCCTGCAGTGTGAGTTTTTAAGTTTATTGCTTATTTATCTTTTGCTTATTGGAGTTTTAATGCTTACACTATAAAATTAATATTTAAGTTTCTATTGATAACAAAGCAAATAACTTTATAGTTTTATTTTGGTGCTTTTTTGTGTTGTCCTTAAGTATGAATAGTTTTAAAAAAATAATCTAAAGAAAACAGATGGACTATCAAGATGTCTCAGTAGGTGAAAATGCTTGCTACAGGCCTAATGACTTGATTCTATCCTTGGAATCCATATTATATGGGAGACAACTGCCAAGGTTGACCTCTGACCTCCACACTTGAACCATGTCACATGTATTATAAACACAAACAAAAATTTTAAAAATTGATGAACTGTAAAGCAAAACTCCATGAGCTCTGGGTATGTGGCTGGGTGGTAGAGTGCTTGTTCACATGGACAAAGCCCAGGACTTAACCGCCAGCATAGTGCAGACCTCACATGGTGGAGCACATCTGTGACCCCAGCACTAAAGGGTCTTCTAGGCATACACCACTGTTCCCAGCCTTTACGTTGAAGCTTGATTTCCTAAAATTAACTGGATTTTAATATTTGTTCTCTCATTTTGTTTGTTTCAGTGTTCATCATAATGGACCACCCAGATCTGCTGATGTCGGTATCACGAGTCCCTTTGCAGGCATGCTCTTTGGTATGTCCAGCACTTTCAGTTGAATTAAATGTCCTTAGTGAGAACTCAGTGTTCTAAGTAAGGATGCCTTTGTGAGTAACAGCAGGCATTTATCGAGGCTTACTCTATGATGGGCACCATACTAAGCATTTAGCATGCATTGTATAGAACTGGTGATATCTTAAAGCTATATAACTAAGTAGCTATATGGGTTATAGATGATAGCTGAAATCAGTTTGGGTAATAAGGTTTTATTCTTTTTTTTTAGCTAGGATTTTGTATTACGAATGTTTCTTTTATTATGTTTTATGTGTAACTCTTGATTCTTTGCTTATTTCTTGTATTTTAGTTCACTTCTTTTGAACACACTGTTCTACCCCTCTTGTTCCCTTAATCACTGTGTGTGTGTGTGTGAGAGAGAGAGACAGAGACAGAGACAGAGACTGAGAGACAGAGGCACAAACATAGTTATAGAGACAGACAGACAGAACTGGAAAAGAGACTGAGACTCTCAGCGACTAGAAAGACTCTTGGACTTCTCATGGGCTTTTCAAACCTAAAGCTCACCCCTAGTGGCATACTTCCTGCAGCAGGGCTATCCTAATCCTTCTAATCCTATCAAGAGTTTCATCCCAGTGACTAAGCATTCAAAATATATGAACTGATGGGGGCCATTCATAGTCAAACCATCATACTTCTTCTTTTTATATAGTTTCTGAATAAGTGTTTTTTTTTTTCTTCAAAATCATAATGACCCAAATTTTCTATTTTTTTAATCAAAGGTCAAGGTTATTACTGAATACAATTCTTTTTTGCTATATTATGTTTGTCCTCATTTCGTTTCAGAAATGGTATGGTGAGCCTTGGTTTTTGCTTATAGCTTTGTATATAAAAGTTGTTCTTTGAATGGATACTTTGAAAGCTTAAAGTTTGGTTTTAGTAAGGTACATGAGAAAATTGAATAGCATATTAGGTTGATCCAGTCTAATAAAAGCAGTCAGTAAGTTAAATTTTGTCATTGAGACATAGTCACCTGGTAATTTTAGACATTTATTTCCTAGAAATACTATTGTGAGAAAGATGGTTATGTTCACAAAAACTTAGTTCTTGTTGCCTATAAGGTTTGACCAAGTTTATCTTTTAGATCAGAGTAAAGGCACATGTTTATGCTATATTTTTAACGGATGGTAAAAAGAGAAGTGGTAAGCTGAGAGTGGACTGAAAATTAATTTTATCAGTAAGAAGGTTACTCTACCATCTGCAGAGGAGTGGAGTGAGATCACTGGTGTGTAGTCAGGAGCTGTGAGCAACACGGTAGACGAGTGTTTGCAGTCAACAACTGACATCCTTCAAACTGATGGTTCATCGTATGTCTGGGCATCTCTATCCCTGAGGAGGTTTGCCCAGATAGGGAGCTGACATCTCTCTAAAGGTGGTGGGTCTCTAACTCCACTTATACTAAAATTTATTTTCCTGTTGTTTAGCTTCAGATATTTTATTTGGGACTTTTACTTTATTAAAAAACAAAACTAAGCTGAACATGGTAGTATATACTTTAAATTGCAATACTTGGAGGTGAGGTAGAGGCAAGCAGATTACTGTGCATCTGGGGCCATCCTGGTCTACCTAATGAGTGGTAGGACAGCCAGGGCTACATAGACCCTCAATCTGTCTGTCTCAACCCTCACAGGGGTTGCCTATCAGATATCTTGAATATCTGATATTTATTTACATAACAGTTCATAACAGTAGCAAAATTGCAGTTATGAAGTAGCAATGAAATGATTTTGTAGTTGGGGGTCATCACAACATATGGAACTCTATTAAAGGGTCACAGCATTAGGAAGGTTGAGAACCACTGATCCACACCCTTTCTTAGCAGGGCGGAGTTGGGAGGAGCCTGTGAGCAAGTTTGGAGGGAAATAACAATGTTCTGTGGCATTTAGAAGTAAACACAAACTACTTAGAAGTGTATATTTGAATTTATACAATTGAAAGCTTTCCTTCACTTTTGTAGTTTTGTTACTGCCTGTTTGTATCTCAGTCCTAGGGATTGAGTTGAGCACTGTTGTGCCTACCAGCTAAGGATTATACCACAGAGCGACATTCTTAATGCGTGTTGGTGTCTCTTATAGTCTGGAAGCACAATTCACGAAATCTTTATTATTTCAAGTTTGTGGGATTTATTAAAAGATTTTTAAAAATATTTACTTTTTTTGTGTAGAATATTTGAGACAGACTCTCTTTGTGTAACTCAAGTTGGATTAGAACTTGCTTTGTAGCTCAGGCTGACTGAATTCACAACACTGTTCCTTCTAAGTGCTGAAATTACATGTGTGCGCTTCTTTTCTTCTTTCTCTTTTGTTTTCTGAAACACTGCCTCAAAAAATTGCTATAGTGCAGGTTGGACATCAACTTGAGATCTATTGAGGTTACATGCATGAGCCACCATGCCTATGTAAATAATCTTTTTAATGGCTTAGGAAATACAGTGTGTATTTAAAAGTTTGTTTATAGTCTGGTTGTCATTATAATGGTTTGTAACTCAGTTAAATCAGGCTAGTTGATCTTAATGATTTGTTTTTTCTGGTTTTGACAATCATATAGAGAAATATTAATTATCTGATCTTCTTGCCCATAGATGGGAGGTGCAGGAATTTCTTTGAGCAATCTTGTTCAGCAAGACTTTTGTGCACCTGAGGAAGAGGCTAGATTATTGTTGCTGTTTGGTGGAAGGCTGTCTCTGTCTGTCTCAGGAATGTGTTTTTCTCAGTGTTCCTATCTTTCCCCTAGAGTGGTGGCTTATGTTTGTGTAGGGTTTTCATCAGGATTTTCTGGCATTAATTCAACTTCACTAGGTATGAGAAGAGGACACAGGGTCCAAAGCAGTTCCCTGGCCCTCACCAAATGATTGCAGCTGTTTGTACAGAGAAGTTTGGAAAGCAGGACATAGGGTGTGCCTAAGGGCCATGGAAGGGTCTCTTTCAGAACCTCTGTATTGCTGCTCTGGCCAGCAGATGATTAGAAATTCCTCTTGTCTGGGACTTCTGGGATTCTGAAGTTTACTCTAATGCACACTTGGCTTTTAAGAATCTGTTGAAGGATCAGCTGGTTTCTTTGATGTACAGCAGCTGCTTCTTCCCACAGTCTGCTAGCATTATGATGCTTGGATTCCCACTTCTGTATGATTACTGATTTACTCCTTGATGTTCAGTTCTTCTGTTTATTGACAACCTCAGCTTTTTATGAACTTTTAAAAAATGTCACAATTTTGTGGATGATGGAACCTCTTCTCATTGTAGACTCAGAGCGATGCTCTTTTGTGGCTTCTTATCTTCTATATGGACTGCCTCCTCATGTGGGGTTTCCTTTCTGTAGTAGCTTCCGTTTTCTTCTCTATTATGTTTATAGGAATACTAGCTATTTTAACACTCTTATTTCTTCTACTTTTTGTCTGTGTGTGTGAGAGAGAAGGGGGAGAGAGAGAGAGAGAGAGAGAGAGAGAGAGAGACAGACAGACAGACAGACAGACAGACAGACAGACATCTCTTCAGGGCCTTGCCCATGATACAATAATGAAGTTGAAACTCCATTATTGAGATGAGTAGAAGTAAAGAGTGGGACTGGTTTTCACTTTCGGATGGATACTTGTTAAATTTAAGAAGTTTATAGAAGCTATTAAGGTATCTTAGTTAACTCTTCTGTTGGGATGAAACACTTGTGACCAAGGCAACTGAGTTTATTTGGCGTCTGGTAGCAAACGGTTAAACTCCATTATGGAGAGGACAGCAAGGAAGCCAGTGATAGGCCACATAGGAGGAGGAGAAAGCTGAGAGTTTACAACTTAAGCCACAAGCATGAAGCAGAGAGAGCAAACTGGAAGCAAGGCAAGACCTTAAGTTCTCAGCCCACCCTGGCACACTTCCTCTGGCCTCCCAAACAGTGTCACCAACTTGGACCAAGTGTCCAAAGCCCAGGACTTAGGAACATTTCTCATTCAAACCACCATATAAGGGGCTGGGGAGCAGAGTCTTCTGTTACTCAGAGGAAAGTTTTGCAATTACTAATGCGTGTCATATTTGACCTATGATTAAAACTCATAAATTCAGAAAGTTATTGGTGTATTGATGTGACGTTCCCTGTAGTTTCCTTTATATAATAATCACTTAAACACTGAATTTCTTATATTTTTCGTTGTGAGCCTAGCCTTTAATGGCTGAGCCATCTCTCCAGTCCAAACACTGAATTTCTTTAAAGCTTGAGTTTTAGTTGTATGTGATACATAAGAGTTAAGATTTTTTTTTTCCTTATCTAGGAGGTGAAGATCGAGAACTTACCAAGAGAAGGAAAGAGAAATATAGGCAAGAACTACTGGAACAGATAGCTGAGCAACAGAAGAAGAAGAGACGGTAATGAAAAGCTTGCATTTAGCAGAAAGCACTTGCGTGAAATGACAAGAATAAGTGGCAGTTTTTCTACTGTAACTTGATTGCGAATAATCACCTACCAGTGTCTGCCAGATTATTATCCATATGCATACAGACTCAAAAGTAGTTTACTTTGAAAGTAAGAATGGTAAGCTCACGCTCAATAGTATAAATTGTAGTAAATCACAGGGCTTCATTGTATTCAACCCTGTCTAGAATCTTTTTTATTTTTGATTTATTTTGCTTTGACAGTTTCACAGACATAATGAATCAGTTTTAATCCTTCTTGCCCTCTTACAATTTTCTTAATCTGTGAAGCATTAAGATTAGGAATAAAAATATTGGTTCTAAAGAATTTGAGTCTTACTTTGTTGTTCTTTTTCTCACCTCCAGAGATTACTCCAGAGATAAAGTAGATCTTAATATCTACTGTTAAGCTATCTTTAAAAAAGTAATTAATTTTTTAGTGCTGGTTTTTAAACCCAGAGGCTTCTGCTTGTTAGTTAAGCAGGCCCTCTACTATTGAGATTTTCTTTTCTTTATAAAGATTTGTTTTTCTCGAAAAACCAAAAAAAAAAAAAAAAAAAAAAAAAAAAAAAAGATTTATTTTTATATTATGTGTATCAGTGTTTTGCCTGTTTGCCTGCATGTAAAATGTGTATGCTGTGTGTGTTCCTGGTTCCCTTGGAGGCCAGAAGAGGATGTCTGGATCTGTAGAACTGGGATTCCAGGTGGTTGTGAGTTGCCACATGGGTGCTGAGCACCGAGCCTGGGTTGTCAGTGAGAGCAGCAAGGGCTCAGAACGGCTGAGCAGCTCTCCAGTTTTTTTGTTTTTTATTCTGTGTAAATTACTTTGTCTTTGAAATATCTCCAGTATTCATTTTGTGATATGCATCCTAAGCACTTGACATGTAAATCACAGTCTCCTATATTTAAATTTGACCTTTGGATTTTAAAGCTTTATTATCAGAGGAATTATTTGTATTTGGAAATGTATTATATAGGCATCATGTACAGATCTTATTTTATTTATGACTATAATTTTGACAAAGTATGTTTACTACAGTTTTTCAATTCATAAAATCTTAATTTTGTTTAGAGAAAAAGATTTAGCATTTGGAATTACAACTTCTGGAGTACAAGACCCTGAAAAATCGGTAAGAGTTCTTGGCATCTTTTAGTGTTTAATCCTTCATTCAAAGAAGCCTCAAGCGTGTTAGTAGCAGGGGAGGCTCAACAGGTTGGGATACTGTAAAAACCAGTTCAGTTGGAACAATAGTGAACCAAATTCCATTTTCATAAATGTCAGTCATAACTACTGTGAACTATAGAAGTGCTAACTGATCTTAAATATTACCCATTGTTAGTTTAAGATGATTTCCCTTTAATTTGTGTATCATTTTTTAGAGTTTGTTTTGTCTTCTGTTTACATGTGCCACGACCCTGGGAAAGTTAAACCAGTGTAACTTAAACTTGATGTAAATACTGTTTTTAAGTATGTTTTAAAAATTTATTTTTCTTTATGGGAATAATTTTTAAAAATGTGTAACTTGTGTCTTTCATTTTGTTACTGTAAAACTAGAAGGATAATCATACTCTTTTTACTTGACTTTTGCAATTCTCAACATCACTAAGTGGAGTGGCTCTCACACATCATTGCAGTTAAGTAAGGAGGAGGTAACAATTTATTGCTTTCCCCGCAGTGGCCTTTGTTGTTGTTGTATGTGTAGTGTTTATTTGCTGAAAGTTTTTGTTGCTTTTGCTAATGATGGTTAAGACCTCTAGTTTTAATAAAAACTTCTGATTTAAAAAGGATCTAGCAAATCCTAAAACTTAATTGATTTACTTAAGTATGTGTTCCTTGGGTTATCTGCTTTAAAATTTAGTGCTGGGGTGATGGCATAGCTCAGTGGTTGAATGTTTGTAAGATGTGCAAAGCCTGGTTCAGTCACCAGAGGCCCTAGTGTTTTATACTGCTCCAATATGTCCCTTTTGTGTTTCTGACTATTCATATAATATACATTTTAACCTTAGAAAGCAGTCCTGAACCAGGGCTGATCATGTTCTTTTTATAGCTACTTGAGAAGCTGAGGGAAGTTTGAGGCTTCTGTGGGCTATGGAGTAAGTTTCTATTGAGTCTGGGCAACTTAATTAATAAGACTCACAAAATAAAGTAAAAAACAAAATAAGAAACTTAAAAGGATCAGTTCTGTAGGTCAGTGGGAGGAAAAGCTGCTGCTTAGCTTGGGTGAGGCCTTAAATGTAATTCCTGGTTCCCAGTAATGGGAGAAAAAACCCTTCCTGAAAATATTGCCTTGCAGAAAAAAAATAGGGTCCAAAGGTAATTCTTTTTTGTTTCTCATTAAATACCTTTTAAGTAGCCATTGCATTAAAAAATTAGCTTCTGGAAACTTGAGTCTTTTTAGTATAATATATTGGCATGTTAAATTTTATAGTATATTATATATCTTATTTATTTTGGAATTGAATCACCTAAAGAGTGTCAAGTTGAATAAATATGTATTAGAGGGGACAGTTAAAGATTATTTAATAAATTTATTAAATTATGAATTATAATTTTAATAATTATATTACAATCTATATTAACAAAATTTATATAACATATTATTTTTATAAATTATAAATATATAAATTTATACAAATATTCATATAAATATATAAATTATATTCATATAATTAAGTAGGATTATATGTTATAATAACTATATAATATATAATTATAACATTTAAAACTATAGGTTAATAAGTTTATTAAATTTATAAATTATTAAATTTTATAGTCTGTGATAGAGCTATTTATTCTGGAATTGAATCACCTAAAGAGTGTCAAGTTGAATATTAGAGGCAACAGTTAACATTATTTAATATTTAAAAATGGCATAAACTGTATCCTTGAGTAAAGATTAGTAAGCAGCCGCTGGTCTACCCTGTTGTGGCTCTTTTTGTAAATCTGCTCTTACTGTGGCACAGCGTTCTTCACTATTCACACGTGGCCTTCCCCTGGTGATCTCCCAAGCAGCAGCTGAGGAGAGATGCGGTGCTGCTGTTGTCTTACCAGAGACCTGCCCTGGAAGTTCATGCCTGACTGTAGTTGCTGTTTATTCATTTACTAATCATGAGCCTTTAGGTGATTTATGTGCTTCTCAGGGAGCCTCAAATTACCTGCTTATAAAATAAGAATTGGATCTTTAAAGTCTTTTTTAGCTGTAAAATTCTGCTGTTCTGTGACTGTCTAAGTGCCTGCTGGGGTAGAGGGTCCTTGGAGGTCCTGTCACTGTTAAACTTATGGTTCTATGTAACAAACAGGTTTTTTTTTTTTTTGTCTTTTTCTTTATTTTAGCCTGATAGACTAAAGCAGTTTAGTTTGACACCAAGACACTTTGAAGAGATGATACCACCTGAAAGACCCAGAGTAGCTTTCCAGACACCTCCCCCTCCCTTCTCTGCCCCGTCTATCCCACCAGTCCCACCAGTTCATTCCGCCCCTTCTCACAATGAAGACTTGCACAGTGGACTCGGCAGCACCCTTGGTGAACTGGTGCATCCCAGGTGCTTGTTTAAATGTTTGTATTTGGGAATTAGGGAAGCCTCATTGTGCTTTACATGTATAAGAAAGAGTGTGCTGCCACAGTCGATGCTTCAAAGATGGCGTAGCATTAGTAACTTTGCTGAGTAGTGTTTTCTTCTTCATTGTTATTGATTCTCTTTCTCTGCTATTAGAAAAAGGAGAAATCTTTAATGTTTATATCCGTTAATAGGCTTAGGATTTTTAAAATAAGTTAGTAACTACATGTTAGTATTTTTTAGGTCATATTTTTAAAATCTTTTAAAAGTTGTGCATTGTTCAGTTATTTCCACTTGGCAATCATTGAATTGTTTCTTCACCTTATTCAGAAAAATTTTCTAACCTGGTACATATCTGTCTGCTTTAACAGTTCTTTCTGGGCTTACTCTAGGTCCTTTGGGATGTACTCTGGAATTCATATTGAACATGTCATTTCTATAGGGAAAACACGTCATACTAATCTATACATAAAGAAGACTGTGTAACATGAATATTTTCTGGCCTATACTTAAATACTAATTGTAGGAATATCTTTACATTTGTAGATGTTTTTCTCTAACTGTTAACACATTTCTGAGATGTCTTTCCTGTCAGCAGGACTTGGTCTTTTATTTGTCACTAACAATCTGTAGGGCTTTTCTTACAGTGTTTCTCAGGCCCTTCCTTTATTTTCTTTAATGGCCTCCCTACTCCAAAGGCTGAGAGACTGGAATTAGAGAGCCACAGCTCTGTTGGGTTAGAGGCTGGAATAGTCGGCTTCACTGGACTTTATGCAAAACAGTTTTCTCACTTGTAAAAGGTGATGGCAGTACTTGACATAGTCAGAGGGCTGAACATTGAGTTTCCTATGTATAGATACAGTTTAGGAGTTGCTGATAATAATAGATTCCTTCCATAACTGTTACTCAGGTTGTTTTTGCTGGCGCATCTGCACTGCTGATGGTGAGGTTAGACTCACCGACTGATGTGTGGAACTGCTGACACCTGAAGAGACTTTGGTGCTACCTTAGCCTGCAGATTCTTTAAGGCGGACGGAATATGTTAATGTTTGAGTAAAAAATATCTAGAATGTCCCTCTTTTCTTTGTTTATCTAAAGTTATTTGCGTTTGCCATTTCTATTATTGAAGAATACTGTGCTAGTAGAAACACATTGCTCCTCAGTGAGGAAATGTGGAAGTACAAATTTTTATACATTTTAAATTTATGAACTATTAAATATTATATCAGGGCTGTATGGATACTTAAGCAACCACATTGTGGTTTAACTTTCTGTGAAAAAGCAGTAAGTTTTACGTATAAAAAATAAACCCTTGGGTTGGGGAGATGGTTCAGTCAGTTAAAACGCTGGGTGTTGTGGGATGCATTTGTAGTCTCAGTGCTGTGAGGCAGAGACTGGATCTCTGGGGCTTGCTGGCCAGCTGGTGCAATTAGTGAGCAACTCCGTGTCAAAAACAAAGTGAACAGCTCCCCAGAACTGACGTGCAAGGATAACTGCTAGCTTGTACATTTGTACATACTCGTGTTCACGTTCTCTCCTACACGCACAAGTTCCTATACACATGATGGGCACATGTGCACCATTGGATATGTGCGCAGGTATTGACATGCACAAACATACTCACTCTATGCACTGTCCTGCCCACATAGAACCATTTGTCATCCTGAGGTGGTGGAGCTCTTGGTTCTCTCTCTCTGTGACTCTTATCACATGACACTTCCAGCTTTGGGAATCTTCAAGCTTTTCTCCTGTCACTTTACAGACTGAGTGTCCCTGCTCTGTATTCCTCTGGTATTCTTTGTCATTTGCCCTGTGGGTGCTGCACTGTTGTAATTGTTCATTCTGTGTTTACTGAGGAGGAGCATACCTTTGTTTGATATGGCACATAATGGCTACTGGATATTACTCAATTGCTTTAACTTGTTCGCATCTTACCAAAATGTTCCTGAAGTTGTAAAATTTGTTGCTGTTTGCTTTTTGATTCCGAATTTTTCTTGAACAACTAGTACAAGGCTGATTTTCAATTTTAATATTACCTTTTTTTTTTTGCAAAAGATTAAACTATCTTGCTTAAAAGTAATACGAGGATGATGTTTTTGTTTTTCTTTTGGTATAGGATTGTGCCTGTGCCTCTGAATCCACCTCCAGCTCCGCTACTTGCCCCTCTAGCTCCTAACTACCGAACTCCTTATGATGATGCATACTATTTTTACGGTGCCAGAAACACATTGGATCCTAATATTGCATACTGTGAGTTTTCTATATATTCTATAAATATTTTTCTGGTGGTTTAGTAAGGATAATTATTTTTATGGAAGCAACAGTATGTAAATGAAAAAAAGTACAGCTCCATTTAATCCAAGTATTATGTATTTATTGACAGTAAATTCATTCCTAGTATCAAGTCCAATTTTATTAGTTTGACATGATACTCAATAGAGATATTTTATGAAGAGAAGAGGTTTATTTTAGAGACCTAATCTGCCCAAATAACATATGCAGGGCAGGTGTGAATGCACTATCAGTTTTTTCCACTCCCCTTGTAAATTCACAATTCACTCATGGGGCTTCAATTTTTACTCTGTTAAATTTGTTAGCAAAAGATTTTATGAATTAAATTCCCGCATACATTTTAGAGGACAAACTGTAGCAATACTCATTTTAAAATGCAGTTATGGATGGAGGCAAGAAGATGAGTTCAAGGCCCTCTTGGGCTATTGAGGAACTTCTTAGTCCCCTGGGGTCATAAAACAAGACCCAGTTTTAAAACCAAAATAAAACTAATTGTGTCTCATAGTTATTTCCTTTTGACTCAGCATTAAGTGGTAATTGTTTTATGTTTTCTATGTTCTTTTGCTAACTGTTAGCCCAGAGTATTGGTGCATGGGAAAAGCTTTCGGTGTCATTTTCTTTAGGGATTAAATGTTACTAATAGTAAGTAAATATTCTGAAACAAATGTCTTTTTTTCTGTTTCCCTTTAGATGGTTCAGGAATGATTGGCGGACAGCCTGCCCCTCATGTCTCTGTTCCTGTCACTCACCAGGTAGCGCCACCAGCTATGTAAGTCTTTAGTTAAAATACAAGTGTTAAGATATGCACAGTATAAGTCTTGTAGCCTAACTACTTTAAAGAACACTTGGTGTTGTATTTAGTCCATCTGTAACATTACATAACCATCTCCAGAATGCTTTTCATGTTTTAAATGAGAACTCTATCCTTTGAATTCAGTAACAGGCAACTACATTTTCTCTTGTGACATGCTCTGGCAGCCCCTGTTCTGTTGTCTGTCTGTGGGTCTGACTTCTGGTACCTCCTGAGGCTCAGACAGTGTTTTATTGTGACTGGCTCATTTCACTTAGCACAGGGTCCTTAGCTGCTCATGGTTCTTGTAACTTACGTTGGGATTTTTCGAGGCTGAATAATAGTGCATTGTGTGCCTACACCATCAGATTTTCTTTTTAGTTAGCCACTGACAGACACTGGAGCGCCTTTATCATCTTAGTTATAAACATGTTGCTACTAGAATCATTGTATTTTTCTAATTTCTTTTATATATACACTCAGAAATATAATTTTCCATGGTAACTGTCACATGGTAACTGTTTTAGAACTGTTTTGGAGGAAGAGCCATATTACTGTCACAGTAGAATACTGTTTGCCTTCCGACTGTCAGTGCACAAAGATTCTAGTTTCTCTGCATGTTCCCCAGCAGTTCCTATTTTCTGACCAGCTGCCTTTAGTGTGAAGTGATATGTCATTGTGCACTCATGCATGTGTGGAGGGCAGAGGTCAATCTCAGGTATTGCTCCTTGGGATCTGCCTGCCTTGTTTCTGAGACAAGATTTTTCTTCGGGCCCTGGCCTTCACCAATTTGGTTAAGCTTGTAGCCCCAGGAGTCTTTCTGTCTCTGCCTCTCCCCAGCTGGTATTATAGTTGTACTCCAACACACCCAGCTTTTTATGTGTGTGCTGGCGACTGGACTCAGGTTCTCCTGCTCATGTGGTGTCTTAGTTACTTTTCTTATTGCTGAGATACCCTGGCGAAAGCATCTTAAGGGAGAGAGGGTTTATTTTGGCTTATAGTTCATTTTTTAAATCTTGTATTTACTTTTATTGTGCATGCTTGTGCATGTGCTCAAACGTGCCACAGCGTGCATGTGGAGGACAGCGGACTGCTTGCAGGAGCTGCTTCTCAGGGGCTCTGTGTAGTCTTGGGCACGGCACAGTGTTTGCCATACTTGTTGACCCATCTTGCTGGCTCTGTTTTAAAAGATGGTTTTATATGCCAGATGAAGAATTGTTTTTGTTTTCTTCTAGAATTTGCTTGTTCTTATAATAAATTGATTCAAATTGTTTATTTGCTATTAGGAATACTGTTGGACAGAATGAACAGAAAGTTCTTAGCAATGGACACAGAAATTCAGGACTGGTCTTTGAGGATAAGCCAAAACCTTCTACACAGTCACTTCAGTCTTACCAAGAAGCTTTGCAGGAGCAGGTATTCATTTGTTCATTTGATATTGACTGACTTACAGCACAACTGTAACTAAAGCGGAGAACAATGGCAGGCAATATGGTAAGCTCTGGAGCGGGTGTGCTGGAATTACTGAAGGAAACAGCAGTCTTGCCTGGGACAGTTAGGGCTGGGTATGTAGTTAATATTTGAGCTGCACGTTAGTTTCTAGATATTCCTGGTATATTTAAGGATTTTTATTTTATTTTTTTATTTTCCTGGGTTTTCCAAGAACTTGCTTATTTGGTGTGTGTCTATGTGCATGTGTGTTTCCTTCTACCATATTTTTTTTGGGGGGGGGATCATATTCAGGTAGTCAGGGTTGGTTGCAGGTTCTTTGACTGTCTGATCTATCTACCATGCTGGCCATAGAGAAGCGTTTAGTGAGCTGTTGATCAGTTCAATTCAGCTAAGAGGTGCTGAGGCTCTGAGCTATCTGAGGAGAAAGGGAGGGTGTCGGCATACAGCTCTGATCTTTAATGCACAGGGTCCAAGTGAGAGGATGAGAAAGAGGGAGGGTTTAAACATGATTTGTAGTGTCCAAATATAAGGAGACCAATGAGGCCACAATCCAATAGGGAACACCTTAGTAGAATGCTTACAAGAAATACATCGGCATCTCTTATTTATACTTTTATGTTGGTTAAAGAAAACTTACTTAGGAGTTTGTAACCGTTTTTTTTTTTGGGAGAGATTCAAGGTGTGGGTTCATATCTAAATTGAGGACTTTCCTGGGGAATTCTGTTTAGATTTCTTGGTGAACTATGGATTTTGTTGTTTTGTTTTCTTGAGGTAGGGTTCCATCTGGATCAGGCTGCCCTTGAGCTTACTATGTGATGAAGGAAGTAGTACCTTGAAATTCTAGTCATCCTGTTTGCTTCTCCCTCCTGAGGGCTGGGAATACAGGTGCACACCAGAGTGCTCTGTTTTATGTGGCGCAGAGAATTGATCTGAGGATTTTTTAGGCAAGAGTGCCACATTCTTAGCTCCGTGCACCTTTTTTGTGAGTATGTGTATTTTTAGCTGTGTGTGTGTCTTTGCACACGAGTGCTGTGACTGTGTGGAGTCAGACCCCTGGAGCTAGAGTGACAGGCCATGTGACCTGCTCTCTGTGGGAGTCACACTTAAGTATTTGCAGGGTGATTACCTACTCCTAACTGCCCCAGCTCCTTGGGAAATAGCTTTTTTCAGCTTTTACATGGGAAAATATCTAGAAAGAATTACTACCGTTTTTTATGAATGTGAAGTTTCTACAGAAGAAAGACTTAATTTTGGAAATCAAAATCTGGTTTTGAGTGAGAATATTTAAATGTTTCTATAGAGTTAGATTTCCCAATTCAAGAAGTTAATTTTTTTGCCCCTGTAGTGTTGGTCCAGCACTCGACTGCTGAGTCATATATATGGCCGTAGAATTCTTGTTTTATATACATAACGAGTGAACAAAATTGCCATGGATGGGCTGAAAAGGTGGCTCATGGGTAAGAACACTTGTTACTTTTGCAGAGGACCCAGAATAATCTTTTGGGTGTGTTTTTGAATTTGGTGTTCAAGTATTTTATTGAGGTTGTTTTTTTGTTTGTTTGTTTGTTTTTGTTTTTGTGTCTGTCTGAGTCACTGTTTTATTGCAATAAAGAGACACCATGACCAATGCAACTCTCATTACATTAATTGGGGGCTTGCTTACAATTTCAGAGAGTCTGGTGGGAGCATGGCAGCACTCACAGTGCTGTAACAGTAGCCGAGAGAGCTACAGAGAGCTGTGTCCTGATCTGCAGGCTTCTCACTCCTAGTCCTCAAATAGTTTCACTCTCTGGTGACTGAGGATTCAGATACATGAATCTATGGGAGCCGCTCTTCAAACCACACAGCCTCTGTGCTCATCCGAGACACTGTCCTTCAAACCACACGGCCTCTGTGCTCATCCGAGACACTGTCCTTCAAACCACACGGCCTCTGTGCTCATCCGAGACACTGTCCTTCAAACCACACGGCCTCTGTGCTCATCCGAGACACTGTCCTTCAAACCACACGGCCTCTGTGCTCATCCGAGACACTGTCCTTCAAACCACATGGCCTCTGTGCTCATCCGAGACACTGTCCTGTGCTTTTTCCTTTTTTATGTTGCATCTTTGGTTTCAGTATCAAGATAGTACTGATTTTGTGAAAGAAATTTGAAAATACTCCTTCCTCTTCTATTTTACGGAGCAATTTGGGCAGTATGGTGTAAGTTCTTTGAAAATCTGGTAGGATCTTGTGCTAATTCTGTTGGCTATGGGCCATTTTTAGTCAGGAGATTATTATTTCTTCTATTTTGTTGGTAGCTATGGGCCTGTTTTAATAATTTACTTCATGCTTTTTCATTTATTTTTTTAAGAATTTTTATTTTAGTGGAATGCTGATTTTGTTTTCTTTTCTTTTTTTCTTTTTTTTTTTTTTTTTTGGATACAGTCTTGTTGTCTGTCTGTGACTGACTATGCTCACCAGAGATCCATCTATCCATCTGCCTCTGCCTTCTGAGTGCTGGTCTACATATTTTTACATTGTGTCCTTAAGGCTCTCTGAATTTCCTCAGCAACTTTTGTAATGTTTCTGCATTCATCTCTGATTTGAAAATTTAGACCTCCTTCCCTCTTTCAGTTTGGCCTAAAGGTTTGCGGATCTTGTTAATTTTTTTTTTTTTTTTTAAAACCAACAACCCATAAGACAAAAAACCAACTTTTTATTCCATTGATTCTTTTGTTTGTTTGTTTTTTTTTTTCTGATAATGTTATTCCTGACTTAGATTCTGTCTTCTTGTCTGTTCTTTAGTGTGTTGTTTGTTCCTGTTTCTCAAGGTCTCCAAGTGCGTCAGTAAGTCATTGGTGAGCTCTTTGCAGTCATTTGATGTAGGCACTTCATGCCATACACCTGGCTCGTAGAACTGCCTTCATTGTGTCCATAGATTTTACTTTCATCAGTTCTAGAAATTAAAAAATTTTTTTTCTTAATTTTGCCTTTGATCTAATTTTCATTCAGTAGGATATTATTTAACTTACAGGAGGGTGTAACTTTTTCCATTTCTGTTATTGATATTCAGCTTTATTCTTTTATGGTCAGATAAAATACAGTGTGTTATTTCAGTTTATCTAAATTTGTTGAGACTTACTTTGTGTCCTAATATGTGGTCAATTTTGGAGAAAGTTCCATGGCTGCTGAAAATATATTTTTGTGTTTGGGTGGAATGTTCTACTCTAAGTGTCTGTTAGAGCCACTTAATTTATGGTGTCTTAACTCTGGAGCTTCTCTATTTTGATTTTATCTAGATGACTTGTTTTTTAATTGAAAGTGGAGTATTGAAGTTACCCACTATCAGCATGTCACGTTCAATCTGTGATTTTAGATCTAGTACTGTTTCTATGAACTTGGATGCCCTTGACCTTAGTGTTTAGAATTGTAATATTCTCTTGGTGGATTTTTTCTTTATTGAATGTGAAATGTCTGTCTGTCTGTCTCTCTCTCTCTGTCTCTCTCTCTTCCTTCTAAGTTTGGTTTGCAATTTATTATTTTGTGAGATATTAGACTAGCTAAACCTGCTTGTTCTTTGTCTATTTATTTGGAAGAATACATTTTTCTATACTTTGATCAGAAATGGTGGTTATGGTTGATGGTGAAACCAATCAATCCAGTTTTCTAATCTAGTCTATTAGTCTGTGTCTTTTTTTTTTGGGAAATCGAGACATTTATTATTGGGAGCTTTTGAGAGGGTTATTTTTGATGAATGTTTATTAAGACCTGTTTTGTTGTTGTGTTGTTTTCTTAGACTTTTTCTGCTCAGGTGTACAAGGGACTCTCTTGGGTGTGTATAATCATCTCTTCAGACTGAACTATTCCTTCTAGTATCCTCTGTAGAGCTGATGTTATGGGCATAAGTTCTTTAAATCATGAAATGTTTTTTTCCCTTCTATTATGACTGACAGTTTTGCTGAGTATAGTAGTCTGGGTTGGCATCTGTAATCTTTTAGAACTTTCTACCCAGGGCCTTAATTTCAAACTTTCCATTGAAATTTCAGATGTTATTCTGATAGGCCTGCCAATATTTACAACTTGGACTTTTGCAGTTTCCAATATCCTTTCTTTCTTTGTTCCTGAGGAATCTTTATGCCTCTCATCCCTTGATTTGCAAAATTTTCTTCTACAATTTTGTGGAATAGGTTTATCCTCCTATACCTATGGTTTGTATGTTTGGTCTTTTTAGTGTTCAGTATGTTCTGTTTCTGCTTTTTTTTTTTTTTTTTTTTTTTTTTTTTTTTTTGGTCTGTTTTTGTTGTTTTGTTTGTTTTTTAGATGAAAAATTTATTTCTTCTACCTTGTGTTTGATATCTGATAGTCTTCCCCTTGATCAGTCTGTAGGTGAGGCTTTGCTCTGGCCTCTTTGTTGGACATGATGAGTTTTTCTTCAGATTCTATCTCTATATTAAACTGTATTTTCATATTCTTTACTATTTGACTCAGAGCTTACTTGTGCTGTGTAATCTTCATCTTGGCATTTGCTCAGTAACCTCCTAGAGCTTCTCAAACACTTATAACTGCTGATTTGGAATCACTGTCTTGTTCATCAGCCAAGTTGCTTATTTCAGGGACTTTGATGGAGGGCTACTTTCTGGAGGAGATACGCTGTCTAGGTTGTTCATGTTCGTGTTTTTCTGATGGGATCCAGGCATCTGGAGTTAGAAGGTTGATGGTGTATTTTCGTATGGATATCTATTCTTACTGTTATTGGGTGTGTTTGGAACTTTGTTGTTGTCCCAACATGTTAGATTATGTGCCAGCTGAATGATGCTTTGTTTTCAGTCTGGGGGGCCACGTCATTAATATGGGAATGGAGATGTCAGAAGTATTCGTGATCTAGGAAGGGACAGGTGCAACTTCTGAGCTTTGGAGTAAACTTTCTGTAGGCTTAGGAGATTCTTGTTGCATATGGAGAGCTCTCTGGATTCTATAGGCTGTTCTTAGGTGGCAGGGCTGTAGTCACAGTGGGTGTGAGCAGGGCTCTGTGGAGTCTCCGTTGCTGAGCTGCTGTGGGCTGGCTTGATTAGTGGGCATGGGAACTTGGTCCAGGCTGGCCAAAGTACTTGGCTGCATTGGAGTGTCTGACTGATAGTAGAGGGGGAGGCTGACAGGCAGGTTGGTCTTCAGACTGGGAGTCTTCTCTACTAGGAGTTCTGGGTCAGTCTACTTGGATTTGGGTGAGGTGTTCTCCTTGAAGTTACAGGTCAGGCTCCTGCATTTATAGATCAGCATCCTTATTTATGACTCTTAACTTTATAGTGAAGAAGTACACTTAAATATATATGTATATTTTTCTTACTAGAACAATTAAGTAGTCATATTGCTAGTATCTTATCTCAATCTTTTATAAGTCAATATTTACTTAAGCATATCTTATGTTGTCAAGATTCGGGAAAGAGAAGCAAGAAGGAAGAAAGAACGTTTAGAAAAAGAAGAATATGAAGCTAAATTAGAAGCTGAAATGAAGATTTACAACCCCTGGGGGAAGGGCGGAGGCGGTGCTCCTCTCAGAGATGCCAAAGGAAATCTGATAAGTATGATGTGTTCATAAACTTGCTTTTAAATGAATTATTTCCAACAGTTTAAGAGTGGAGAGTAGGGGCTGGGCGGTGGTGGTGCACACCTTTAATCCCAGCACTTGGGAGGCAGAGGCAGGTGGATTTCTGAGTTCGAGGCCAGCCTGGTCTACAGAGTGAGTTCCAGGACAGCCAGGGCTACACAGAGAAACCCTGTCTTGAAAAACCAAAAACCAAAAACCAAAAACCAAAAACCAAAAAAAAAAACAACAAAAAAAAAAAGAGTGTCGAGTAGGAAGAGGTGGGAGTCGGACTGTATAAGAAGGGGTTGTTTTATGATGTAATGAGAAGATGGTCCTCTGACTATGAATATAATACATGTTAGAAAGCCTTTCTTCTGCACAGTAGTACACTTCCCATCCTCTGATGACAATCCTCAGACTGCAGAGGATAATTCATGTTAGCTGGTGCTCATCCAGACTAGTACTGAAAGTAATAAAACTTATATTGGATAGAACAGTTCCCAGAACTTTTCAGGAGGTCTTAAGCAATATCGTTTTGGGATAAGTTTGTAGCAAAGTGTGCATTCTCAACTTGTAAGATACTGCTTTAGAATTGCGTGTCTGGGAGGAAATGAAGACACTGCCTCTGAGAGTTCAGTTTGTTTACTTCATGCCATGGTCATCACATGAGACAGAGAAAGTGTAGTATTTTATCAAGGACAGTGGAACAGCTTTAAATACATCTTCAGAGTAACCAGTCAGTGCCTAAAAAGTATCAAGTTTTATATGTGGGCTTTGTATCTTAGAGATGGGGAAACATGACTGGCTTTACTCCATTGATGTTTTAGGGAGGTGCACTATGATGACCATGGCCCACCCTGTGTGCTTATAGCTAACGGTAATCCTGCTGTTTGCTCGAGGGCTTCGGGCTTCTCTTCTGTCTTTACTTTTGTTCTCCTGATGGAGAAAAACTAAAGAATTCGAGTCTTCACCTCTCATTTTCTTACATCTTTTTAAGGGTGAATACTTATTAATGAAGTAAGGCAGAACAAAATGTTTTAAAGTAAACACCTGTTTTAATTGTACCATAAA
This sequence comes from Arvicanthis niloticus, assembly GCF_011762505.2. Classification (NCBI taxonomy): domain Eukaryota; kingdom Metazoa; phylum Chordata; class Mammalia; order Rodentia; family Muridae; genus Arvicanthis; species Arvicanthis niloticus. The sequence continues at coordinate 35,367,197 of NC_133433.1, read as the reverse complement.
AAATTCATTGTTCTTTATTCATCAGTACTCTGTACTTAAAGTTATAAAAGCCAAGATACTGTAAAATGTTTGTGTAGGTAAATGGGTAAGCTTATTCATTCTGTATGTGTATGTGTGTGTGTGGGGGGGCACTACTTAGCAGTACATAGGAATGAATTGTTGATGCTCATAATTTGGAAAAGTCAAAAGTTCTGGTAAGTAAAGATCCATCCTGACAGTTACTTTTGTACATTTCCATTCTATCACATTCTCAAAATAATAAAGAATAAAGAACCTGCCCAGGGATTGTAGGTTGGGTATATGAGAGATGGATCTGTTTTGGTGGTGGAGCTTTGCAGAATTTAAGTGATTATAGTGGTGTTACTTGAGACTGTATGTGTGGGTGGGTGCATGTGTGTGTGTGTTCAGTATGTACCTGTGTCTCAAGGAGAAGTTGTTATTGGGAGTTTTCCATAATTACCGAATTGTCACTGAGGCAAGGTCCCCCAGTCGAACCCAGAGCTCACAATATGGCTAGTATAGGTAGCCAGCTTTCTCCAGTAGCCTTTTGTTTCTACAACTTGTGAGAGCTGAAACTACAGCCAGGTCTCCATTGCCGGCCAGCAGTTTTGTGTGGTCTAAGGTGTGAGCTCGAGGCCTCCCAGCTGCTGCTTGCTTGACAGGTGCCTTAGTCCAGGAGCCATCTGCCAGCCCCTTTCCTTTTCCCTTGCATATTTGTATGAAGAATGAGTTTGGTGGTGATGTTTACTGACATGTGCATTGTGGACATTAAGTTCTTGGATTATATTTAACGCCCTCCTCAGCCTCCTCCCCCACCTGATGCAGGGTGGGTGTGCGCGTGGGCACAGGGCAGAGGACAGTCTGTGGGAGTTGGTCTCTCTTTACTCTGTGGGTCCTAGGTATACTTTTTCCTTTTATAAAAGGTGTGTGTGTTTGTGTGTGTGTGTGTATCTCCTCATTCATTCCCATGGAGGTCAGAAGAGGTGCTTGTGAGCTGCCAATTTGGGTATTGGGATCCAAACTGGTGTTCTCATAAACTGGTACAAGTTTTTAACTTCTCAGCCACCTCCCCTTCTCCTCCCTCTCTCTTTCACTCCCTCCTCCCCCCCCCCCCGTCCTCTCTCTCTCCTTCTCCTCCCCTCCTTCCTCCTCTTCCTTCCCCTCCCTCCATCTGTCCGTCCATGTATCTGTCTGTCTTTTGAGACAGGGTTTCTCTGTGTAATGATCCTGGCTATCCTGGACTCACTTATGTAGACCAGGCTGGCCTCAAACTCAGAGATCTACCTGCCTCTGCCTCCCAAGTACTGGGATTAAAGGAATGCACCACCATGCCTGGCTTTCCTCTTTTTTCTTCTTTTTCAGTATTTGTGTGTATAAGAGAGAGTATGTGGGCATGTACATGTCATGATGCACATGCAGAGGTCAGAGAATAACTCTTGTCTACCTTTCTGAGGTGGCTCTCACTGTGTAGCTATGCAAATACCAGGATAGCTGGCTTCCACCAACTTCTGAGGTTCCTGGCAATTTTCCTGTATTTTGTTGTAGGATAGCTGGGATTGGAGATGGGAGCCACCATCACATCTACATCTGTGTTTCTATGGTTGTGTTCCAGCAATTAGACTCAGGTTGTCAGGCTTGCGCGAGAGACAGTCACCTTTTTAACCAATAGATACATCTCGTTGGCTCCCTTTTCTGTTTACTATTCTTTCCTACTCATGTTTGTCTTTGAAGCTCTTATTTATTTGCTAAGTTCAAGATGTCCTAAATGTAATATGGTGATGTAAATTGTCATATACCGAGCTTTGTTTTTCTGTGTATATTTACATGCTATTTGGACTATTCTATATGGTATCTTAAACTTGCGACACATTCAGAATACATCCTTGAGTGTAATATTCTTCCTGATAAATAATTAAGTTTACTTTTATTGTTATTATCCCAGTGTTTTGGGAGGAGTAGGTAGAGAGGGATGTGTATGTGTGTGTGCACTTTAAAAAATATTTATTTTTATGTACACTGCATGAGTGTTTGCCTGCATGAGTGTTTGAGCAATGGTTCCAGATCCTTTGGAACTGGAGTTACTGACAGTTGTGAGTTGCCATGTGGCTTCTGGGAACTGAACTTGGGACCTCTGGAAGAGTAGCTAGCGAGTGGTCTTAACCTCTGAGCCATCTCTCCAGCCCCTGTTTATTCACTTTTAAAACTTGAATTCTGTATAGGTCTGTTTTTGAGACTAGTGGTTTGATTCAGTTTACACATGCTAGACACTCTACCAACGGAGCTAGGTATTAGATAGTTAAGAGAAACAGCAAGTCAATATTGCTAGTTAATAACCCATCCCAAAGGTAGTGTTTTAAATAAGAACTGCACCACTTTGTGGTTCTTTAGTGAGTTTTTGCGTGGTTTTTCCTGGTTGTTTATGTATTATCCTTTAGCTCGAGATTGTTTCCCACCATGACCCCATGTACAGCTCAGGAAGCTTCAGTTTCTTACCTTCAGATCTCTCCATAGCATCCTCCTTCAGTGTCATTGTGATAGGCTTTCCCTCCCGTGCGTCCAGCGATCAGAGAAAATGTAGCCATGTCTTTTGTGAGTCAGCCCCAGAAGTCTGGGATCAGCCCCTGCAGTGTCCCATGCTGACATGCGATGATAAGGAGACCATGGTAATGAAGAGACGTGAGTTCCACATTTTAAGTAAAGGTTGCTAAGTAAAGAATTTCTGGGTACATTCTAACACTCCATGTAAATATGCTTTCTTGTTAGTTGTTTTTAGGAGAGCTGATGGTGTGGGACAGGTTTTACTGACTTAAGTTTCACTAAGTTTGTTATATACTAAAGAGATTCTGATTTCTGAATTGAGAGTGATTATGTTAATGTCACTTTTGATCAAATGTCAATCATTTATGTGTCCTTAACTTCTGTCCTAGTTTTGAGTTGATTTCATAGTTTCTTTATAGTTTTAGTGAGGTTGCGTCAGAGTTGCAGCCATCATCCGGTCACTGCCAGCCTTTTCTTGTTTTTCCTCCTGATTTCTTATTTAAAAATGTATTGTTTAGTTTAAGAGTAATTGCAGAAATGTGTTTATTGAAATAAATGGATTATTTTTCCCTCTCAGCTGATTTGAATAGGATGCACAGACAGAATATAGATGCCTACCATAACCCAGATGCAAGAACATATGAAGATAAAAGGGCTGTTGTATCTATAGACCAAAATTTAGCCACTTCAAATGCTGAGAACCTAGAAGATTCTGCAAATAAAAACTCAGGTTTTTAATCACATTTATATTTAAAAAAATAATTTCTAATGCTGTTCAGTAACATTTCATTTCTCTTCTTTGATAAAATTCTTACTGAGACGTTGTTTACGTTAGGAAGCATAATATATTTTCTTTCTAAAGAGAATAGAGAAAGGTTGCTTCTAACATGGCGCTCTTCCCCACTCTGTGGTGTGCTATGTGTGCAGCCACTGTTAACGTTCTTCTTTTGATACTTGAGGGGCCTTTCTTTGCACATATACACAGCACTGACTGCATCAGTGAGAAAGTATTTGTCCTGTTAGTATAAATTATAGAAGAAATTAATTTTTTTTTTTTTGTTTAAGTGATCACTTGTCCTCCACATTGTACAGAAAAAGAAGTAACTAGACATTCAGTGTCAGGTTACATCTGTGAGGATGAGTAAAGCTGACAGACATGAAGCAGTGTCCTAAAAGTTGCTGTGAGCTGAAATTACTCAGTATCTTACCACATATATGTGAGTGTGTTCTATACATTTAAAAATCAAAGCAAATGTAGACAATATACACTTTGCACTATGTATTGGTGCTGATAAAAGACTGTACTATAAAATTCTGCTTTTGCTCATTTGCAGTTTTATTGTTGTTTTAAATCTGCTTTTACGTTTTCCTAGAAGTTCTGATTATAGGGGAAATTTTGATTATAGGAAAGTTCCTTTGACATGTCCCTGACGAATCCTGCAGTCTAGTTTTCTAGCTCATGTGACTTGCTGGCAGCCCTGCAGGTCAACGGGGGCTGCGGTGCTGACCTCAGCAGTCCCTTCATGCCGGCACTTTGAAGACAGTGGTTTGCTGTTTCTGTAGGCAGCCCTGTCCATTGTTCTGACTGCTGGAAGAACATGTCCACTCGGATCCATAGTAGACTTTTACTGTTTGCTTCTAGCTTCAATTTTTGGAACTCTAAAATTAGAACCTTTGATTTTGTTACAATTATTAATTTCTTAATCTGCAATAGTCCAGTGTACAGTAGGAACAACAGATACTTTTTCATGTAATTGCTGCTGTTTATTGCTGTGCTTCTTGTCTGCTGCTTGTGGGATCTATGGGCTGTGGCTCTGTCTCTGCATACACAGTAGTGTTTGCTGTTCCAAGGAGGATTAAGCCTTTCCTCTTTCTTGAGCATTTACTTACAAGATACAGACACTGGGAAATAAACAATTACCATGACCCCCTTCCTAAGAGAATAAGCCTGATTGAATGTGCCCAGACAATTTTGACCTGTATAGTTTTCCTGTAGTATGCCAGGCTTTCTTCTGGTGGGCGCTAATGATAACTTTAAAAATATCACAAAATGTCAGTATTCTCATTTTATTTGAATTGAAATTTTCTAGACTTTATTTCCCTAACCATTAACTAAACTAAATTTTGTCAATTTAAGAAACTATCCAAGGCCACCTCATTTGTGCTGTGCCATAGATATGTGTATGAGCACTGAGAGGCCAGATCTACTCCATCTTAAGAGAAAAATGCCTGAGAACTTGACCTGAACCCAAGTTGCACCCAAGTCCCAGGAAGGACCCCATGGCTTGTCCTTGGCCCATACCCCAGAGTTATTCCCTAGCTGCTTCCTAGCAACAGTCAATCAAAGATTAGTCTGATTGTCTCAGATGTACTTTCAGACCGTTTGTGATTGTTCATGGTTTTGCTTCAGAGCACCCACCTGTTGGCTTACAATAGTCATACAATTAGATGCTCGCCAGGCTCAAACCTCCTCACTTGCTTGCCATTTTCTATAAAGCCTTGTGCAGTTGAGAGCTGGGGCTCCCACTCTTCTGCATCAGACACGGAGGTGTGGCCCAAGCTCGTGTGTAAGAACTATCCAGTACAGTTGCATGGAAGTCTGCTCCTTGCTCGTCTCTTGGGGTCCATGAACACTTCCTGCCCCAACATATTTATGTGTGTCTATGAATGCGTACACGTGTGTGCACACATGTGTGTGCATGTGTACATGGACCTGTGCTGTTTACTAGTTTAAAAGGCTTTGGGAAACTTGAGTATATCTCAAAGTTTTCCTAATTTATGCTTTCAAGCTTCCATGCACTATGTAGTCCTGGTTGGTCTGGAACTCACTATGTCATCTGGCTAGTCTTAAAACTGACAGAGACCTCCCAGCCTCTGCCTCCCAGTGCTAGGACTGAAGGTGTGTGCTCTCTCTCCGTCTCATTAGGCCCAGGGAAGGAGGGTGGGGTTTTGTTTTTTTTTTTTTTTTTTTTTGGAGTGAAAAGCTAAGACAGGTTCTCACTGTGGGCTGGGACTACAGGTGTATACCACCCTACCTGGCTTACCTGGCTCATTGTTAGGGTTTTTTTGTCTTTTACTTTATGGCTCCTAAGTGAACTGCTATGAAATCCAATACTAGCTTGGCTTCAGTTGTTTTTGTGTGGTTACTGTGGTATCTAGTTTCATGTGTATTTTCTAATAGTACTAGTTCCCTATAGTTGTGAGAAAAGTCGCCCCCAAAGGATTTATTTCATCCATATTTTTTTCCTTTAGTTGTCACAAAAATCAACTTTGAGGGAAATTAAGGTAAAAGAGAGCACTCAGCGGTTCACGCTGAGCTTCCTACAGGTTTAAGGTTCTCTTCGTAGGCTCAGTTTACATTTAGTAGAACAGGTTTCTAGGGAAAAGAATTCTCATAATTTTCAAGTCTTAATGTGACTTTCCGTGAATTCAGTTAACTAAACATTAGTGAATTTAAATACAAAGGCAGAGCAGAGCTGAACTGTTAAATGTTGTCCGACATGAGATGACCCAAGCAGAGAATAGATATTGTAACTTGACAGGAGTAAGACTGAGTCAGCAGCTGGGCGAGAGGATGCATGTCTGTAAGTCTAGCTCTTAGGAGGCCGAGGTGGGAGGATTGCTGCAGATTTAAGGCTACCCTAGTCTACGCAGTGATTTCAGAGCGGCCATGGACATATAACATAGTAAGACATTGTTTCAACTAACTAAACCAACTAACCAATCAAACAACAAAAGCAATAAATCAATAATTTAAGAATCACATAAAAATTTATGGGAAATTTAACTTGTCACCTTTTTTTTTTTCTTTCTTTCTGCATTCAAAGAGATTTCTAGGGAATGATTGTTTTTCAAATAGCTTTCTTGAAACAATGTTTTCCCTTTGAGACTATATAAGGCTATTCATAAGGAGCGTACACTACAGCAGCCTATTGCCACATGTATATCCCTTTAAAAAGTGCTCTGTGTGCTACAGATAGAACCTGAGGCTTTGTGCTGCCAGTAAAGCACTGATTTCAGCAGTTTTAAGAGTAAATCTAAATCCTATTATTATAGTTAGACTAACTTAAAATTTAAGAACTTTTTCTTTCCCTCCTTTTTTACCCTTTCAATTCTGGGGCTTGAATCGAGCGCCTGAGCAAATGCCCTGCTACTGAGGTGTGTTCTCAACCCCTCAGAGATATTCTCACGTAGAGGAGATTCGTGTGCATTTCCTTCATGAGCAGCACTATCCTGCCTGTGCTGTTAGCGTGCACATTCCCTTTACACACGTTTGTCTGACTCACTGCTTTCTCTCGCTGGCCTCTATGTCCCCTCACACTTACCTCACCTTCTGTTCTGACCTGAACCTCAGGACTGCTGCATGTAGTACTTCTTTTCGTAATGTGGGTTTATTAGCAGATTGTTCCTTTCCTAACAGTATGTTTTTGCAAACTGTCTTTTGAAGGTCCTTTGCAAACACAAAGCTCTCCTTTTGCCCGGGGAAACACATTCGGTGAGCCGCTCAGCGAGCTTCAGATTAAACAGCAAGAATTATACAAGAATTTTCTTCGTTTTCAGGTGAAAGCCTTGTTTGGTTATAGTTCCAACTCTTAATGAATATAATAATAAACTAAACTTGCAAGAATTTTATTCATTGTGCACTAATTTCTAAACTGCTATGTAGGTAACTGAAATGTCTAGTTTCTGTCAGGTCCAGGTAACGCTAAAATCACATTATTTAGTCATATCAGACTCTTTCCTAAACTTCATTAGAGGATCAATAGTTGGTAAAGCGATGAATGCGAGGATTTCTAAAATCCACTTCAGAGATACAGGGTGAATCTATCTATATGCTTGTTAGAGAAGAAAGTTAAGCCCTGCTTCTCCCAACAGATGTGATATCATTGGCTCAGTACAGATTATAAACAAACAGAAGTTACATTTCACCTGAGTTTAGTGGTATAGGCATGCAATTTCAGCACTCTGACTAAGCAGGAGGATTGAGAATTAGGCCAGTCAGGGTCTCAGAAGACAAAACATTTACATATAATATAATGACATTTTGCAGTTATATGCATCTTTTTTTTTATTAGGCAGGTATGTCATTTAAAGTAGTGAAATATTTAAACTATTCCCAAAGAAAGCACTTAAGCATCTAGTGTTTCCTAAGCAATGGGCTTGAGGAATCCACAGTATTGGCTTTGCGCTGAGTAGAAGATGGAGTCCACATGACTGAGACGTCTGCTCATAAGGGACTTGGGTTTCTTTCTTTCCCACCCATCTCTCTACACCTACACACGTACATCTCAAAGTGGCCTGAAAACATTTTTTCCCTTTGGTATAAATTTTTTTACTGGAGGACTGGGTAGACCAGAAGCAGTGAGTGTCTGTAGGGAAATGACTCACAGAGAGTGTGACAGACAATAGAGTCCCAAAGATGTCAGACACTCGGTCAGCAGGTTGGGTGTGGTGCAGAATCAGCTGTGGTAGTCCTGTTACCATGACAACAGCAAATTCAAAATGTAAGTTATTTTCTAAGTTTATTTTATACAGGGTAAGGTACAATTTTCAGATGTTAGTTTTTAAATCACTTTATTGTTCACAAAATACTTTTACATGTGTAGGTTATTGTTACATGTTAGATTTTCTACAGACAGTATCTCTATTTTAGGACCTGCAGCTAAAGCACAGATGGAGTTTCTAACTTATGAAGCCTGTCTTTGTTAATGCAGTCTCATCTATGGGGCCACTAGGAAGTCTTTCCTCTAGAAAGTCACTACGAGAGAGGAGGCTTCCACCGTCACATTGATCCCTTGCACTCCTCCTCGTGAATCCTCCATGCATTTATGAGGAGAGAACTCTGTTTGGGTTTTTTGATTGCTTGTTTGTTTTTTGAAAAAGGGTTTCTCTATGTAACAGCCCTGGCTTTCGTGGCACTCACCTTGTCTCCTGGGTTCTGGGATTTAAGGCATATGCCACCACTGCCCTGCTGAATATATTACTCTTGGATGGTGATTTCTCAATTTGTTTTCTTAGTGGTCACAAAATCCTTTTTGTCTTCAGTCACAAATCACATAGAATCCCAAGCAGCTAAATGGTATTTATTAATACTATTGGTTAATATCTTACAGAAAATGTCTAAAACTTAAGAATTGAAATAAATGTTTTAAAATGAGCAAATTTTTCATAAAAGCAAGAAAAGAAGCTTTAGCCAAGGATTTGCACAAATAAGTAAGAGTTATCTTACTGTATCAGAAGCCTTGCTGCTATTCACACTGAGTAAATAACATTTATGAGTGAGTTTTAAGTATAGCTTTAAAAAATTAAAAGTTTTTAATAATTTAATGAAAAAAATTAAAAATTCAAACATTTTATCAAATACTTTTGTCTTATGTAGTTTGAAAACTGGCCTAGAAGAGAATTTTCTTCATTTTAAAAACAATTAGTATTTCTGTTGGTACTAGACTGTGTCTATTAGATATTTGGCTTGTCAATACTTATGTTGGCAGTACTTGATTAAACATAGCAGGTTTCCTCTGTAATTTTGTTGTTTGTTCTTTCCCATGGGAGAAGGAGAAGATAGCCCAGGTTTGGGTCTGACACTGTGCTGCATTGTCAGTGCTGTCTCTGGATTTGCCGTACTTGGTGTCTGCACACGCTTGATACTGAATATTAGGCTGCACATTTAGCTGTCATGATAAGTATCAGGAGAGGCTGTAGTTGGTAACTCACAGTTCATGTAGGAAGAGTCAATTTCTTATTATGTAGAACATTATCATCATGCAACCTCAAAGCTACAGGAAATTCAGATGGCATAAAAATACCTTCTATAGTGAAAATGTAAAATCTAATCTGACACAGTCTCTCAACAGACTCCCTGTTCCTTTCCCTCTTAGAATCTTCCTAGGTGATCCCTGCATCCACATGGCTACCTATGCAAGACCTGAACAAGTACAGCACCAATAAACATACTAACACAGAAGGGCAAAATACCCAGGGGCCTCAACCCGAGACAGAGAATTACAGGCAACTAAGGAATGTTGAAAGCAGGAGAAGTTATCTTCCTTAGGGAAGAGCATACCAGCTGCTTATCCAGTACCAAGTACTTAGCCTTGAAACCATACACTTAAAGCAACATTATATGGACTGAGTATGATTGTGTGCATGTGTGTGCGTGTGTGTGCATGTGTGTGTGTGTGTATCATGAATTTGAGAGAATAGGGAGTAGGAGGGAGGAAAGAGAAAATGGTATAATTTCAGAAAAATAAATATTTGAACAACAGATCTATAAGCAGTGGTAATAATTATAATCTGTAAGGATGGCTTCAAGCTGATCATAAGAATCCAATAGCAGATGGGCCTGATGGGCACACCTGTAATCCTAGCACTTCAGAGGCTAAGTCAAGAGGATCACCCTAAGGTTGAGGCCATCCTGGGTTACTTACAGACTTCAAGGGCAACCTCAGAGTGAACTTTCTTTCAGAACACTAGAAAATTAATAGTTTTAATTGTTAAAAAAAAAAAAAAACCCATTCTGCCATTTTTCCTGCTTTCTCCACAGAGGGCATTATGTACTGTTTCTGAGGGCTGCCTCCTGTACATATGCTCTGCTTTAGAATATTTTCTCACCATGTTTTCTGTTTTCAGAGGATTATTGGAGATAAGTTTAATTCTGGTACCCTCTGGTTCTCTGTCCGTCCTCTGCACATATCTTGGAGGGAGCATGGCCTCCCAGTTCTGAGTGCAGGCAGGGCCTGCTCCTGAGCTGCTTCCCATCACTTGGGATTTCAGTTGCTCTTTACCTGCCAGTGGGGAAAAAAGAAAGCAGTGCGAAGAAATGACTCTTCGTACAGAGGCTAATAACACACTTGGTTAACTCCTGTGTGGGGATTCTCTTCACGGTCAAGCCTATTGACATGTAGTGGGAATCACTGTAGAATAATAGAACATGGTGTCCTCAGCACCTTCTGTGCAGGAAGAACTAGTGTGCTCCTTACATCTTCTCATTAATCCCTGAACACTTTGGAGAGAGAACGTTAATACCTCTTACTAGGTGAGAATATCGAGTTTAAGCAGAGATGAATTTGACTGGCAGCTTTTAATAGTATCCTGTGTCCTTCCAAGTACAATGCAGGACACCCAAAAAATCGAGAACTTGGAAATAGAAGGCATCCAAGAAAAAGTGATATTCTAACTTGTCAGTAGGTGAGCAAGATAATCACTGAGCCCAATTCCTTAGATTGAGGAAAAGAGACAAAGAGAAGAAGCGGAGCGCGAGAAGCTGAGAGTTGCTGAAGAGAAGGAAGAAAAGCGGCTGGCGGAGCAGAGGGCAAGGATTCAGCAAGAGTACGAGGAGGAGCAGGAGCGGAGGAGGGAGAAGGAGGAGGAGGTGTGTCTGTTCTCCAGCCTGGGGGTGGCAGAAGATTTATGTTGACTTGGGAAGATGTGTGGTAGTGTATGAGACAACTGCTATCTTGAAATCCATTTTAAACTGCCCTTTGTTGTCTATAGTGTGTATTATTTTAATTTAAAAAGAGGCAAATTGTTTTTAACTCTAGGCTGATAAAAGAAAAAGTTATTTTATTAAAAAAAGTTATTTTATTAAATAGATATTATCTATTTTATTAAATAGATAGTATCTTCATTTTGTAGAACACTGTATCTTTCATATATTCAATTTTACTTTTAGACAAAGTAGCATTTTTCAATGTACTGCAAATGCATGCAACAAGTGTGTCTTTTTTACATTTTAAAGCAAAGGCTGAAAAATGAAGAGCTTATTCGGTTAGCGGAGGAGCGTCGGAAGGAGGCAGAGAGGAAGAAGAAGGAAGAGGAAGAAAAGCACAACCTGCAACTTCAGCACTACTACGAGAGAGAAACTATTCTCGGAGAGGAAACAAAGGTATGTCTTGGACAGAGTCATGTCAGGCCCGGGTGCTGGCCTGGCAGGGTCGTGAATAGTTAGAAAAGGGGAAGAAAGGAGGGCTTCAACTGAGTGTGGATACTGTTGCTGTCATGTGCGAGGTGTGCCACAGCTGGAGTTTTTAACCTAGTTAGTGGCCATTTTCAGTCTTGCTACTCTGGCCCTGTGTTCAGCTGCCTAGATCCAGTCTGTAGACCAGAGCCATGTGGATGTGAGCTCACAGCAGCTTGCCACTGACTGCCTGCAAATATACCAACAAAAAATAGTGCCTTTCAATTTTATTTACCTTGTGATTCATTTTTTTTAATGTATTATATTGCAAATTTGACTATTGTAACTATTGATATATAATGTATGTGTATGTGTGTATATGTATATATACATATATATGTACAGAGAGAATTTTTTTTTCAGCACTTGAGAGAACCTTCTCCTGTAGTTCCTGCTCTTCAGAACAAAATTGCAAGCAAACTCCAAAGACCTCCTTCAGTCGACACCATCATAAGTTCCTTCATTCATGTATATACTTTTTTCTCAGAGTTAATCCTGAGTTCTTTGGGATGGGTACTGTATGAGGTTCTCCTGAGTGTGCATGTTGATAGCCCTTGATGCCCTAAATTCTTAAGGAAGCCACAGTCAGTTAAAGCAAATGGTGTTGCTTTGTCACAGCTCCTTAAGAATGTCTGTGTGTTGTTCTTGTCATTGTTGTCATGTGTTTGTTTTGAGTCAGGGTCTCATTCTGTGTCCTTGGCTGTCCTGGAATTTGTTATGTAGACTAAGCTGGCCTCTAGCCCACAGACAACTGCTCAACTCTGCCTCCCACATGCTGGGATTAAAGTTGTTTGCCTCCTTGCTTGGCTAAGAAAGTCTTGGAAAACTATGTTCTAACTAGCTGTAGTTATACTTGTGGGTTCCCTTATGTTTAGACTAATCTACAGTTATAAAAGGAAACTAGGAAGGTTTGACTTTGAGCATCTGCAAACTCAAAGATGGGGCAAGCCATATGAAGAGCCTCCTGTGGTTTGGTTTGGCCTGGCCTGATGATATCTTTGTGCACAGGCAGCTGGGGGTAGAGCTGCTACCTGTGGCGGGGTGGAACGTGTTGTGCATTGTAACTTTGCTCCACAGGCTTGTGGATTGCAAAGATGTGGATGACTAGAATAAGCGCAACAGTGAGCTACAAACATTTTCTTGAATTCTACTTCAGACAGTCTGATTCATTTGCTCTGTGGTTGAAAATCATAGGAATCCTTGTGACGTTAAAGGAGAATGGTGTGGGCACTTGTGCTTGAATAATGTTCTTCTCCTGGGTAGGGAAGACTAAGCACAGGACAAGATGCTTTTGTGGAAGTCCAAAGGTGAGATTGAGGATTTATGGTGGTAAGAGGTCAGGGATACTTTTCAGGTTTCTGGTGATGGTTATACAGAGTTGGAGTTTGAAAACTGAGTTGTAGTTAAGGAAAGCATTTTAGACTGGATTTATAGCTTGGGAAGCAGTTAACATTGGTGCTTACTAAATTAATGTGATTGTACAGGGTGTGTATGTTGAGTAAAAAGGGCTAAAGACAGAAGTTTGAGGAAGCTAACAGTGTTTGAACAGCAGAGGGGAGATACAGACAGAAAGTGTCAGCTGTGCTAGTTGTTACTCACCAGGGAAATTCAGGATGAAATGGCCCACTGAGTATGTGGCTTGGAGAGACTTGAAAAGACCAGTATCAGTACAAGACACCCCGAGACCAGTTTCTTAGCATAAAGGAGATTCATTTGCTCCAGAGGGACAAAGAGCAGGGAATAAGAGACAGAGACAGAAGAGAGAAGATGAGGAAGCGGGGAGGGGAAGAGGGGAGATGAGGAAAGGGTTATTTGTTCTGGAGTGGAAGACAAACGTCTGCCTCAGGATAGAAGAGACAGAGATGGTCCATAGGAAAGTAGTGGTTTATAAAGGTAAAAGGGGAAACCTGTGTTAGGATGAGGTGTTTAATTGTAATTAGGCATGTTAATTAGGTGACCCAAAGGGGACTTTGGATCACTGGACTTCAATACTTTGATAGCTGGACCTTGGTAGTCAGCCTCAGGAGGAGGAAGTGGCCACATAATGGAATAAACCTTAGTGGCCAGCTTTAGAAATGTCATCTAGTGGCTTTTAACAAGGTAGAGGGACTGGGGGAGAAGGACATGGCCTGCCAGAGCCATGTTCGCCATGCCTGGGGTGGCTAGAGCCCCTCCTATCACCTTATTTGATAAGGGCAGTCCCATGGAAGCAATGGGTGTGGAGGCAGATGCAGCTGTATATGGGGGTAAGGAATGTGAATGGGGGTAAGGAAGTAGACCCCAGAAATAAGCCTTTATTATTCTTTTCTGAAGAAAACAGTAAGTGCTCTTAACAGCTGAGCCATCCCTCCAACCCTGTGAAGCCTAGCTGTGAAGGGAAGATGCTGATGGGCGGTTGATGGTGAAGAAGGGGAGGCTTTGTGCATGGGCTGGGAGGAGTACACTTACTTAGAAAAGGCTGCAAAAATGAGAGTAGTGGGAGACGGAAGACACTTAACAGGTACAGCATAGCACATAGGGATTATCATTGGCTAGAGCCAAGGAGCCTTCTCTGTGGTTTACAGTGTAGAGTTTGCTTTCCTTTTATACTTAGGAATAGGGAAGAGATGCTGTGTCTGTCTCGTTGCCCACAGGAAAGCTCCATGTCCCGGGCGCAGTCTCCTCCAGTACCTGCAAGGAAGAACCAGCTCCGTGCAGAAGGTAGGTGGGACTCCCATAAATGAGAGGCTATATACAGTAATTACCGAGGGTTAGAAAGTTGCAAAAGTGATAGGGAAAGTGCTGCTCCCTACCCCCATGTCTTGCATAAGTGGCAGTCAGCCCTCTGTAGACCCAACAACATCTCCCTAAGTCAGACTGTGGATCCTAATGATGTACATCATGATGTGTATGTATGTAAACACACAAGTAGCATCTATAAACATTTCTCTGAGTCTTTTAGCTTTATGAAAGGTCAGATTGTATTTGGTAGTTAATCTATTGCTCTTTTTGTGTTTTTTTTTTTTTTTTAAACTCAATGGGAATTTGCAGAGGAGAAAAAAAATGTGATTATGGAGTTATCAGAAATGAGGAAGCAGCTCCGGAGTGAGGAGAGGCGTTTGCAGGGGCGGCTGCTGCACCTGGACAGTGATGACGAAATCCCCATCAGGTTCGTCTGCGCCATCTTCCTGGAATTGGATTGCTTCATCGTGGAGTCTCCTGCTCCCTCCTGTGTCCTCTAACAGTCAGATGTAGAAATGTAGTTCCTTGAGGGAGACAATGACAGTAGTGGAGAACTGAGACTGAGACAAGGATGGTCACGCAGTGTGGCTTATGACTGCGTGGACTGATTATTTGTTGGAGTCATTTCCCAGCAAAGCATAGTTGGAGGTTTTGCCAGAGGCCTCAGCTTCTCTAAAGCAGGGCTCTTGTACTGTAGCTGAGCCCGAGCGAGAGCAAAGGCAGCATGGGTTAGGTTACAGTTATGCTAGCTAGCGTCACAGGCTTCTGATAGAGTCTTAAATGCGGATCATAGAGACATTGGTTCTTAATTCTCATTTATGAAGCTGTGCGAGCTCGGCCGGGAACAAATGATACAGAGCACATGCAGAGAGATCTAACAACCCAGTTCTAAAAATCCACTTATTTACTTACTAGAACTGTGGACACGAGATAGGGCCCCAATGTAAAAGACTCCT
This sequence comes from Arvicanthis niloticus, assembly GCF_011762505.2. Lineage (NCBI taxonomy): Eukaryota > Metazoa > Chordata > Mammalia > Rodentia > Muridae > Arvicanthis > Arvicanthis niloticus. Next base: position 35,352,026 of record NC_133433.1, on the reverse strand, counting down.
AGAAGTTGCTTTTGGTGATTATTTCAATGAGTCTCTGTAGATCTTTATTGCCATGCAAAAAGCAGAGTTCTCTTCTTAAAGGGAGTAAAATCATTTCTTCTAGAGCCGCTTCTGAGTGACCGTGGTCTGGGAGAACAGATGGAGGTTACCCTGGCAAAAAGTTTTTATGAACTTTTTATAGTCTTACAGAACAAAGAAAGTCACACATCAAGTCAAATTTAAACTGCATTTGTCTGTACATCAGGGAGTGTGGGTATGGCAGGGCGGGAAAGCTTCCTATAGGCCCAGGATGTTGTCTTATGGCAGTTTTAGCTCTTGGGTTGGCAGAAGCTAGTGGTCTGCTAAGTTAGTAGATTTCTAAAAGGCTTTAATTTATTGTCACAAGATGTTCCAACACAAAACAGGTACAGGAATGGCTTTCCAGAGGCTGAGAGCTTAGCCCGAGAGAGGTACCTAACCTCTGGACCTGTAATACTCCAGTCTCTCTTCAGCACCGAGGGCTGGTGAGCAAGGCAGCCTCTGTAGACAAAGGTGTCTTTCAGGGCCTTTTGTCCACAGCCAGATGCCGCCTCGTCTTTTCAGAAGTTTTCCTTCAAACTATCATTCCAGATGCATGGTACAGATTCATGCCAGCCTTGACAGGGACTAGCTGTGGTCCTTCTAAAAGTTCCCTGAGAGAAAAGAAAACCCCATGAGATGACCCCAGCTCTTCTTACTTGTGTATGACTGTAGCTTAGATTACATTTTTTTAAAAAGAGGAGGGATGCTGGGTTTGGTGGCACACACCTTTAGTCTCAGCATTGGGAGGCAAAGGCAGGCAGATCGCTTATGAATTCAAGACCAGCTTGGTCTACATAGTGAGTTCCAGGCCAGCCAGAAACTCATAGAGACCCTATCTCACAGAGGGGGGATTTGGGGGGTGGGTGAGATGAGATAGGGGAAGGGTGAGGTGAGAGTGGAGTTGGGAGGGAGAAGGAAGGAGAGGACAGAGGAGCAAGGGAGTCTGCACGGTGTGCAAGGAAGCACTGATTGGTTTTTTATTTTCAGAGCTAGAATTTCCATTCTCTGTCCGTTTCTTTGGGGGAAGTGCCAACAGTCAACTATTAGCAGAAAGCTCCCTCCCAAAGCTGCCTAGACTGTTCATTACTTGGGTACCAACAGAGCAGAGCAATGTTTAACTTATAGGAAGTGGTAGGGAACTTGTAAAGTGAGTTCCCTAGGACACCATTAACAGCATGTTGTGAGTACCGTTTCTACTTTGGGCTGAGAGAAAGGTAAGATTTACTGACACCTAATTTATGTTATGTCCTGTGCACGGTACTTCACATTTTTTTTTTTAAATTCTCTTGCTCACAGCATGATGAAATTGGATAGATTTTTATAATGACATTAAAGTCATTACTAAAAAGTAGCATGCCTGATCCTTGTGGGTTTTTTTCTTTATCTTTTTTTTTTCTTTTGAGACAGGTAGCTCAAGGTGACATCAAATTAATCAGCTGAGACTGGCCTTGAGCTCATGAATGCTGTGATTGCAGACAGGATTTTAGCATAGGTGATTGACAGAGCAGGGCAGGGCAGTTAGAATATATGTAGGAACTGTGGTCAAAGATGCCAAGCTGCTTTTACAGAGAACTGAATGCCAACTCGTTTCCTCCTGTACAGCACATTGATCATGATTTGTCCTTTATAGGAAAAGAGAGAGGAACCCCATGGATATATTTGACATGGCTAGACATCGGGTACAAGCTCCGGTCAGAAGACCGTCACCTAAGGGCTTAGATGCTACTACTTTTCAGAATATTCATGACTTTAATGAGCTGAGAGAGAAAGGTGAGCATAGACTGTTGTGATTGCTCTCGAGGTGACATCTTGTGGTAGCAGGGAGAAACCTCAAGCACTTGCTTGTTCTAGAGACTGCCTTGTAACTGCTGTTTATGGGAAGCTTTTCATTAAAGAACATTAATTTTGTGTTCTGTAATGTCACAGCTTTATAATGTCTTTTGACATTATAAAATGAGGTTTGACTAAGGTTGTTACCTAATGTTTTTTTCAATGTGGGTGGTCAAACTCAGGGCCTTCTGAAGTGCTGTATCACTGAGCTAAATCCCCAACAAAGCACAGAGAGTTTCCAAGTGCTCTCTGCCTTTGCATAGGCACAACCTTCTCCATTACAGCTGTACCTCAGAGGTAAACAGTGGTAGAACTGATGTACTGAATGGCTGTGCCGTTATCTCTCCAAGCTCCTGGCTTGCAGTAGGGCTTGTCTTGTATAGAAGTGTATGTATGTATGTATGTATGTATGTATGTATGCTTGTATAGAAGTAGGATTACATGTTCTCACCAGTGGCGGGTCATACAGAAAAGCTTTATGGTCCTAAAAGTCCTGTTCACCCTCCCTTCCCTTTATCCCTTTAAGTTTCCACCATTTACCTCTTGCAGACTGTTGTAGTCCAGAAAGTTGGAATCACACTAGATCCAGCCTTCTCAGATTGGTGCCTGTCACTTAGCAACATGTACGCAACTCTCCTCAGCACCTCCATATTTTTTCTGAGACAGAATTATACACAGTAGTCCATAATGGCCTAGAACTCACTATGTAGCCCAAGTGACCTTGAACTAGTAGCAGTCTCCCAGAACTACAGGCACAAGTCTAATTTAATTAAATTTATTAATTATAGCTAGTCTGTTTATTTAAGAACATGTTGGATGCTGGCTTCCATATTTTAGTAAAAAACCTGTGTTTTCAGATTTTTTTTTTCTAAAAATATCACTTAAAAACAAGATTTAACTTAGTTACGTAATTTTTGCACCAGATTCAGATACTCGAGTGGATCTGAGATTAATGTACCCAGATCCTCCACGGGACCATCACACGTTGGAGATTCAGCAGCAGGCCCTGCTCCGAGAGCAGCAGAAGAGGTTAAATAGAATAAAGATGCGGAGAGATGCAGGTAGGTGCATGCCACCCTGGCTGCTTCAGATGCAGCTGTGGCCTCTTCCTCCTTCAGCCTTTAAGTTGTTGTTTTTTTTTGTATGTCTGTTTAAAAAGACTTATTTGTAACTATATATATATATGGGGGGCCATATACATATGAGTGAATGTACTGCCCCTCAGAGGTCAGAAGAGAGTGTGGGGTCTCTTGAAAGTGATGTTAGAGGCAGTTATGAGCCTCTAGGTAGGTGCCAGGAACCAAACTCATGTCCTATAAGATCAGTGAGCGTTCTTGCCCCATCAGTCATCTCTGTAGCCTTTTTGTTCCCATTAATTTATTCACTTTACATCCTGATCACAGCTCCCTCTTTTCTCCCAGCTCTGGCCCCCACAGAGCCCCTTTCCTCATTCCCTGGTACCAATCCACCCTGGTACATGAAGTCACTACAGGACTAGGCACATCTTCTTCCACTGAGGCAGCCCAGTTACAGGAACAGAATCAGGCAAGAAAGAGTCAAGGACAGCCTGCTCATTTTTGGGGGGGACCCGTATGGAGACCAAATTGCACTTCTGCTACTACATATGTGCAGTGGGAGGTATGTTCTTTGACTGGCGGTTCAGTCTCTGAGAGCCTCCATGGCCCCAGGTTAGCTGACTCTGTGGTCTTCTTGTGGAGCTCCTATCCCCTCAGGATTCCTCAGCACCCCACCTCCACTCCCACTCTTGCCTTGAATTTCATCCCAGGTAGGCCATTGCACTGGCAGCCCCGTGCTCTTGTGACTCTTTTGCCAGATGGTTTTGGAAAGGAACACACTTTGCAGGGGACCCTGATTAGCCCTGCAGGGTCGTGTGCCCATGCTTGAGAGCTGAGTCATCCATGATTGCTGGAGGGGTTTGTACTTTGATCACGCCTGACGGCTTCCACCCTAAGAACTACAAACAAGGCGGAGATGCTCATTTGATCCTGGAGCACATTTCTTTTTCTGTGTGGGAGCTATTTTTTCTGTGTGTGTGTGTGTGTGTGTGTGTGTGTGTGTGTGTGTCTGTGTCTGTGTATTTGTAAAGTATCAGATTTGTGTGTATGTTTTTGTGTAGTTATCTGATAATGTCAATCTAATCTAGTGCTGTAAGCATGACGATGAGGGCACAGAGGCTACCTACAGGATATGATATGGTGGGCTCAAGGGCGGCTGATACTGTGTAAGTCATGTCAAATAAACAGGGTCTAAGCCTACAGGAGCAGGTGTACAGTGTGAGTGGGGCCTACAAGTAGGATGGAGTTACCTCAGCATCCATGGGCCTTACTGAGCCCCCAGGTGAGTATTGTGACCATACCTGGAGCCTGCTTGCTTTGCCAGCCTACAGGCCATTGAGTGTGGGAAAGGACGGTCTTGTTACTTGTAGGAAAGTTAAGACCCTATCTTTATCTTGGCAGGCTGCTATGGCTTGCAGAATATGAGGAACATGTCTGACTTCAGGAGGTATAATAGGAATAAGTGACGTAACACTTTAGGCTGAGCTTACAGATCAAGGCTTGGATATGTACTTGTATAGGAGATCCTTCCTCATGGTATGGAATTTTAAATATCAAGTGATGATCTGATCTTGTGAGATCTTATCAGTTTAGGCACAGCAAGACTAATAGTCCCCAGATGGGTACAGGTATATCTCACTAGGAGCAAACACTGATGAGGTAATTACTAGATATGGTTAACTATGGGAAGTCTGAAGGAAAGGATATGGTCCATTGCCGCTCCTTACTCCCAGAATGTTCTGTCTTTGGAGAAACGTGCGAATACTGCCAGGCTGCAAAATGGACGGGACCCCTGACCTCTGCCCTGTGGTTGGCTCCCTACACTTTAACTTATTCCAACCCCTAGTTAACTCCAGGCCTCCAGGGGCTTTGTGCAGACACCCAGGAGCAAGATGGGAAGTTTCTTTTAAAGAAAAAAAAAGCCTGTGTTAAGATATCAGAGTTCACAAAGATTTTATTAATGAGTCATTTAACCAGAATGGATTTAGATTTAATGAGAAAGTAGTATAATTTCTAAGATTGTTCTGGTGTGTGGTAGTAAAAGTAATTTCCAGTAGAAGGTAATAATAGATGATCTGAAATGTGTTTGTTAGCCTTCTCTAAACAGTCTAGTTTTATTCTTTTTATTCTGTTTATAGCTGATTTAGACACCATCTCCACCGGTAATGTAGGAGGACGCAGAATGGTAAGCAACGTTCAGATTCTTAAGTCCGAGTCTGGGGCCTGTGTTAAATGAGTATCCCAGATTTTGAATATGTCCATAATATTTGCATTTATTTTAAAACATAATTTCAGTTGTAAGTGTGTAGAGCTGTGTGGCTAAGCTGTATAGTGGCAGTTGACTGTCATGGGTAAGAATAACACGTGAGTTGCTTGAGCTGCTGCTCTTTAGCTGTGCCATTGGGGGGCAGGGTAGGCAGATTAATTTCATGCTCCAGTCAGTATTTACAGAATGCAGCTGATTGTACCTACTGCTCAGGGTACTGCAAAAATCCAGTTAGTATTTGCAAGGCACAGGTAGGTTTGGCATATGTATTCTGCAACATGGTCTTAAATCACAATGTGTGCAGGCGTTGCTGTGAGGGCTGAGTGAGATAATGCATATAATTTAAAATCCCTTAGAGCAGAGCCTGGCCATACTGACCGCAGTTGTTAGTTGTCGTTAAGATTTACCGAAGCAGAAGCGTATGCAGTCATATGGAAGAGAAGCAACACTGGAATCTTACACCTATCCTGCAGTGACACTGTATAAGACTGCAGTGACCAGAAGCTGCTCAGTGTGTTCAGGGTACAGTCGCCATGGAGAGTGTTAAAAAGGAATCCCCTTGTCCTGGAGGCTTGTGTTCTGAGAGGAGGGGACATAGTGTATGGTGCTTGGCGGGAGGATGGCAGCAGGAAGAGAATGATGGGAGGGTTGGCATGGAGGACTTGTGGTTTATAACACAACAGTGGTGGGGAGGTAACCATGGAAACCTTGCTAACACATGGAGGAAGTAGGGGCAGAAGGGCATCCTTACTGTGCCTTGGAGCGGAGAAGTGATGCCGTTACTCTCACAATTTGTGTGACCGCTTCTGTGTGTTGAATACAGGATGGATTACTGGGACAATCTAGACAGCTGTGCTGGTGTAGGTTGAGGTGAGGTAGCAGTAGTACTCTGAAATGGGTGGATTTACTTTAATAAGCTGATAGAGCTGGGGTTAAGAGGTGGAAAAGCAAGAAACATTTGGGGATTGGGCAGACAGGGAGTTGTTTGACACAGCAAGTTTGAATTGTGTATAACATAGCTGAACTCGTGAGCACACAGTCCAGAGTCCGGGAGACACATGGCACTGGAGATTGTTAGGATATTTCTAGCCTTTCTCTGGATGAAGTTCAGCCTGGTCTGTTTGCTCAGGGCTTTTACCTAATGTTGCTGTTCCAGTTTCTCTAATCTTCCATATTTTGCTAAATTTTAAACAATACTCATTTCTAAATCACTAGCTTATTGTCTTGTCCATAGTGTTATATCCAACAGACCAGGCCCAGGTCTGGACCCAGGTGGGCTGCAGACCAACCTGTCCTGCAGCACATGGTGCCTCTGGGAAACTGCAGTTCGGTAGATGTTTCCATGTGTGATGGTTACCTTCACACCTTCATGCAAAAGATCATGAAGTTTACTATCTGGGGTTCTGGTTAAAAATCTGGATTCCTAACATCCGTTTGACTGAGAAACTCAATATAAACCATGAGTTTATCATGACTTAAAGATAAAGCCACTTGCCTTTCCTCGACACTGAATCAAATAGGAAAGCATATGGAGTGAGCAAGCTGTCATCAAGACTAGGTAGGCTCTGGCCACACTCCAGTTATGCTGGGAAGGACTATCGCTGCAGAAGACGTTACGCAGTAGTTAGCAGGCTGACGGTGGGCTCAGTTGCTGTGACTGTCATTATTTGGCTAGAATGAATGTAGAATCAGCAATACTCAAAGAGCAGACAGAAATTCAGCATACGGAAGAACTGAGTGCCCAGAAAAGTGCCAACGGGAGCAAGAGAATTCATTGCCTTAGTTCACTGCCAGTGTAGGAGCAGAGTGCAGAGGTCACATGGAAGGCGTAGGCTCCTAACACACAAAGTAGTGTTGATACAAATGTAAATTTGAGTTATTTCCCTCAAGGGAGGTTATTGTGTTAAGTCCAGTGCTGTCATTTTCCCTACAGTGGAGGTTGCTGTGGTCAGGGCCAGTGTGTATATGGTGTCATTGCTTCCCCTCCTCCATGGGACTATAGCCTGCCTGCTTATGGTGCAGAATGTAACATTATACTCAGTTCTAAGCACAGAAGACTGAGGAAGCAGACTACTCAGATTCACTGAAAAGAGGCTCTAAGTATACTTTAAAGAATGGTCAGCGTTGCATTCACTGCTTCATGCTTGTCTTTCTCAGCAATGTCATCCTTTTATCAGTTGAAGGGGGGTCAGCTGAAAGGTGGGGCAATGAGAAAATTAGGGGTAAATGTCTGTCAGGTGAAGTCAGGCTGTCTTGCTGTCATGTGTCTTGGTGAGGCTAGCTGGATACTAGTGTAGTGAGGACAGACAGCCTTACCCACCATCTTTTTGTTGTTTTGTTGGTGGGATTAGAGTGGAAACCTACGCTGTCTGTTAGTGTGATTTATTTCCCTACTCTAAAAATACAGCCATCAACATATAATTGTTTGTTGTTGTTTTTTATTTTAGCCCAGAGATGACACTAATGATTTTTTGAAAAATTCATTACTAGAATCTGATAGTGCTTTTATTGGTGAGTATATCTAATTTTCCAAGGTTATATTAATTTTTAAGCTATATGTGTATCTATGTCTATTTTAGGTCTTTAAGATAGAACGTCATTTTGTAAGCCCAAGCTGAACTGGAACTTAACTATGGCCCAGGATGACCTCAACCTTTGATCCTCCTGCCTCTTGAATTCTGGGATTATGGCTGCATCAAGCTGCTTTAGCCACTTTTGAAAGTAGTGTGGTAGCTACCCAAAATGTTGAACAGTCACCATAACACCTGGCAATAATTCCTAGTTTCTGTCCCAAAGAAATCATGCCCACACAGAAGTGGCATCATTCCAGTACCACCAGCTAGCAGTAGTCACCAGTGGCAGATGCAGATGCAGTGACTCAGCACCAACACGATCCATGCTGAGACACAGGGTGCTGTGGTAGAACTCCACCTATGTGGAGTGTTGGATTGGGCCTGCAGAGTAGTTGCCAGTGATCATACACGAGCTATCTGAGGTACTGCAAATTCTAGATAGTAATGACTATTCAACTGTAAATTCACTAAAGAAATCACTGAACTTGTAGCATTTCAATAAAGCAATTAAAGAAAGACATCAAGACTCTAAGGTTTGAGTAACATTGACACATTCTTTGTGTGGCCTGTTTAGGTGCTTATGGTGAGACATATCCTGTCATTGAAGAGGATGCCTTCCCTCCACCACAGCTGCCCTCTGCAAGGGAACGCAGGAAGAACAAGTTAAAAGGACTAGATTTTGTATGTATGATCTTCTCAGTTTAGAAGATTGAGAATTTGGCTTCAATTTATGTGGTCCAATTTAAGAAAAACAAACAGGGAGGAGGCTTACTTTGAAAACCAAGTGTGTGTGGTCTAAATGTAGGTCGTGCTGTCAGTTATTCTGGTGACCGTGTAGTATTATGGTATTATGTAACTCTGTAAATGCCATGGACATCCTGTCCTGTAAATTCTAGACTTACTGCCTCAGTCTTTATCTCACTCCCTATACAATATACAGGCTTTGGAGAAGCCATAAAAAGCAGCTGTTAGCATTCATCCAAAGCCTGTTATACCTTGACAGTAACATGATATGGCAGCAGCTCCATCTCGGCAAGTGAATTACCTAAGGTCACTAGGTAAGAGGACTAAGATTCAGACCTATGCTGTTTCCCATAGCTTCATGGTGTACTCAAAAAGTACACTGTGCTGTGGAGCCTTCAACGAAGCATGTTCTGATGGTGCCCGTCCTCTTTGGGTAGATAACTCTGGACAGCGCCTTAAGCCCCCTTTGCCCATTTATATGACATGCACTGATGCTCAGGAGCTTCTTACAAGTAGCTAACTAGCTTTGTCACTTGTCCAGCATTATCAGGCTGTAAATACTCTGCTGCTCTGCTTTGGTCTGTGTGAAGTTTGTCTTTTCTGCATATTTCATTTGAACAGCTACTTGTTCTTTCTCAAGGGCCATCTACGTTGTAGCATGTGTCAGTACCTGCTTCTTTCTATTATATGTAGACACTACAGCTTTATTCATTCCACAGCTTCTGAGTATCACTTACTTTGTATTATGACTAAGATTGCTGTTAGCATTCATACACAGGTTTCATGTGGGTTTTTGTTTTCTTTACCTGTTTGAGTATGTACCTAACAGAATTATTGGATTTACTCACTCACTGTATGAATTTTAACATTTTGAAGGATTTTTGGCTGTTTTCTAAAACATGTTCACCATTTTATACCATTTTCAATTTTACCTTTGTAGCATTATATGAATTTCCTACTTCTTCACACTATGGCCAGTAGTGGTTATTATCCATGATTCTGCTTGCAGCTGAAGTGTCCATCATATCATAGAGCATCCCATGGCTTCCTCCCTAGCCAGCTGTGGGTCTTCTCTGCAGACAGCATCAGTTCAAACCCTCTGTCCAGTTTTAAACTGTGTCTTGTATTTTCACTGGTGAATTTTAACTAAGACTTCTTTATACATTGTGTCAGATATTAGATTTGCAACTATTTTCTATTAAAAAGATTGTCCTTTTTATCTTTTTGATAGGTTTTAAAGCATAGAAGCCTTAACTTTTAAGGAGGTCCAAATTACCAGTTTTCTAATTTGTATTTTTGGGGTTTAATATAAGCATGTGTTTGTGATACACTCATGTTAGTTTTTGTGTATAGTTTGAGAGACAAGGTCTGAACTCCTCTAGCATTACAGAAACGGGCTCTCATCGAAAAGACTATTTTCCTTGTTGCATTGTTTGCTCTTTATTTAAACACTAGGACTAGTTTCAAGATTCTTTTCTATCCTGTTGAGTTGAGCATCTGCCCCGCCAGTTACACACACACACTTGCTACTCTGTGTTGGCCTTTCTGTGCCCTATTCCCTGAACCTCACGCCAGCAATCCGTTTCATTGAAGTGCTTACCTCTTAGCCCTGACAAAGACAGGAGACAGGATCCATATGCTCCTGGTTTGCTCTTCACAGTGTGTTGATCTGGTGTAACCCCATGTGGACTGACTGTTGGGAGTGTTGCTAAATTCTCTCTCTTAACTATAGGATAGTAGTCGACTCCACACACCACAAGATGGTCTCTCTTTAAAATCTATCTCCAGTGTAAATGTTGATCAAGTTAGAATGAGAAATGAAGACAGAATGAGAAGACTGAATGAGCATCAGAAGAAACCCACTAACACAGGTAACTTACATAGAAGATGTTCACTGGCTGATGCACACCTGGAGGGAAAAGGAATTCTCGAGTCCTTTGAGTTTCACAAAAGGTCAAGGTCACAAACTAGCTTGGGAATCCAGGGCTTGGGATTAATTCTGTGGCAGATTCTTCATACTGGGTGTTCTTTAAGAGCGGAATCTTAAGCACTTACAGGAGATCTTGTGAATGAGATATGTCCAGGCTATTTTCAGCAGCGAAAAATGCTGACTAGTATGTTAGGTAATCACTGTTTTTTAAATAATATTAAAGAAAATTTTACCTTTACTTGGCTTTTTGTAACATGAAGAAAAAAGGTAGTTTTTCAGTTAATATTCTAAGCCAACAAGCCAATCTTCTCACGATGAGTGGTCTTGGGTGAAGTTTCTCATGAAGCACAGGTCAGCCTCAGACCTCTCCTGCCAGCCCTCACCACACTCTCTTCCTTTCTTTTTCTTTCTTTAAATCAGGCCCTTAGTCCCTGGGATCATGGGCTGGCTCAGAGTTGGTTAGTAGGTGTGCTCTTAGATTTGTCCAGCTGCACTGCAGGATTTTCATTGTTGCAACTTTTTCTTAAACATTTTTTAATGCTATTTTTAAACTGACCTCATTTCTCCAGTTCAGGAGTGGTGTATTGTGATAGTAAATATTTTTCACTAAATATGAAAACACAA